>NW_027621207.1:0-35104 GCF_964198595.1 Lampetra fluviatilis
GGGACGTAGGGAGGGAGGGGGCAAGGGGGCAATGGATGCGGGGGATGCAACACGGGGGGGGGTCCTTTGCCGTTTCGCTCGCACTGCGCTCACCCTCACCCCGTCTGACATCACCTCGACTATCATCACCTTGCTCCCCCGTCCCGCGTCCCGTGTCCTGCAGTCCTGCTCTGTGACGGTGATTCACTTGCCTTAAATTAACAACGATAGGCGACGTTTCAGGCGATGGCCCCAATGGGCGTTCTTCACCGATGTGCTCACGCAGAGACCCGTAGACTCACACAGAGACCCGTAGACTCACACAAAGACCCACATACTCACACAGAGACCCATAGACTCACACAGGCACCCATAGACTCACACAAAGACCCACAGACTCACACAGAGACCCATAGACTCGCACAAAGACCCACAGACTCACACAGAGACCCGTAGACTCACACAGAGACCCACAGACTCACACAGAGATCCGTAGACTCACACAGAGACTCACAGACTCACACAGGCACCCACAGACTCACACAGAAACCCATAGACTCCCACAGAGACCCACATACTCACACAGAGACCCACAAGACCCACACAGAGACCCACAGACTCACACAGAGACCCGTAGACGCACACAAAGACCCACATACTCACACAGAGACCCATAGACTCACACAAAGACCCACAGACTCACACAGAGACCCATAGACTCGCACAGAGACCCACAGACTCACACAGAGACCCATAGACTCGCACAGAGACCCACAGACTCACACAGAGACCCGTAGACTCACACAGAGACCCACATACTCACACAGAGACCCATAGACTCACACAGAGACCCATAGACTCACACAAAGACCCACATACTCACACAGAGACCCACAAGACCCACACAGAGACCCGTAGACTCACACAGAGACCCACATACTCACACAGAGACCCATAGACTCACACAGAGACCCATAGACTCACACAAAGACCCACATACTCACACAGAGACCCACATACTCACACAGAGACCCATAGACTCACACAGAGACCCATAGACTCACACAAAGACCCACATACTCACGCAGAGACCCACAAGACCCACACAGAGACCCGTAGACTCACACAGAGACCCACATACTCACACAGAGACCCATAGACTCACACAGAGACTAACAGACTCACACAGGCACCCACAGACTCACACAGAAACCCATAGACTCCCCACAAAGAAAACACAAGACTCACAGACTCACACAGAGACCCATAGACTTGTTGTCCTCCCCCGCACCTCCGATTATCACGGTTGGCTACGCACGATGCGAAAGAAGATCAACGCGAACACACTCCGGCTGCCAAACGCTAATGATGAAGCCTACGGAGGACAACAGCATTTCCTCTGCGCGCTGATAAGGGGGAAATGCTGCCGATGATTGCCACACACCGCACCGGGTGCTCATTTGAGGCTGAGTCGACTTAGGGGAGGCCCAGGATCGAGTTCGGACAATCGTCACCGGTGTTTGGCCGCGAGCGGAGAATCGAACTCGGGTCGCCGGGTTCGTAGCGCAGCGTGGCGCTAACCGCAGCGCCACCGCTCCCCACGCAGGATGCGACGCACGCACGCACACGGTGGTCCAGATGTCCCGTGACCCCCCCCCCCGCCCCTCCGCCCATCCGCCCCATTTAAATCTCTAAAACATCGAATATTATTTTTTTACGCGCAGATTTATTTATCACAGCAATGACTGCGCAAAGGAAAAACGAAAACAAAAAAACGCTAACCGCCGCGCTACCGCCACACAAAAGACAGAGAGACCCCGTGTAGCCTTAACAGACTGTTGGGGCAAGTGCTGTTAGCGAGCACCTTTGAAGGCCGGGTGGCCAACGCCACGCCCGGCCGCCTTTGTCTCCCTAGTTTCAATTTTCACACATCGCACCAGGTACGCATTTCAGGCTGAGTCGACCTAGGGGAGGCCCAGGACCGTTTCATATAATCGTCACTGGTGTTGGCCGTGAGCGGAATCGAACTCGGGTCGCCGGGTTCGTAGCGCAGCGTAGCGCAGCGTAGCGCTAACCGCTACACCACCGCTCCCTACCGCCGCACGTACACACACACACACGTAGCGCGGTCCCTCCATCGGGAGAGGTCATCGTCTGTGCTGCTGTGACCCCTCACGAGCGTGTGTGTCACCGCCGCGGGCTGCAGGCGGCTTCAGGAGGCTGACCATCCGCAGGATCGTCACCAACGCCGACGGCTCCACGTCCATCGACGTCTACCCGCTCGAGGGCGACGATCTCGACGCCAAGCTCCGTCGCATAATGCTCGAAGGTCAGCCCCGCCCGCCCCCTCGCCCCGCCCACTTTGCACACGACACTTACCCGCCCCCCCCAAGCCCCGCCCACTTTGCACACGCCACTTACCCGCCCTCCCCCAAGCCCCGCCCACTTTGCACACGCCACCGCCCCCACAGCAACGTCACAAAGATGGAGGTCGACACGTGTATCCGCTGATGGGTTCGCAATGGTTGGCCACGTAGGGTGACAAAGAAGTTCAACAAACGGTGCACATGTACGGCCACCACAACCACCACTGCCACCACTACCACCACTACCACCACAACCACCACTACCACCAGAACCACCACCAACCACTACCACCACATCCACTACCACCACGACCGCCACAACCACCACTGCCACTACCACCACTGCCACCACGACCACTACCACCACGACCACTACCACCACTACCACCACTACCACCACTACCACCACGACCACCACACAAAGACAGAGCTCACCCCCGTGTAGCCTCTCACGGATTCGTCACGGGTTGACTGCGTGCGTGTCAAATAAGTTGAACATACACGCGTCTACAAACATACAACCACAACCAGCACTACCGCCGCGAGCACTAGGCCTCAGCAAAGTAAGGTAATTTACCCTTTTTACCGGGTAAAGGATAAAGGTAAAGGTGTCGACATGCCAAGGGGTAAGGGTAAAGGGTAGGGTAAAAGGTAGGCTCGTTGCTTTTTACCTTTTACCTTACCTGCTAAAGGGTAAAAGGTAGGGTAGAGTTATTGTATTGTGGTAAGGGTAAAGGTAGGCTCGTTGCTTTTTACACTTTTTCCTTACCTTGCCGAGGCCTAGCGAGCACTACGGCCACACAACGACAAAGATCACCCGTGTAGCCTGGACAGGCAGCAGGGGCAAGTGGCTGTTAGCGAGCAGCGCCCACGAAGCCGGAATGGCGCACGACGGAAAGGGTGAACAACGCCAAGCCCGGCCGCCTTTGTCTCCCCCGGTGGCGATGTTTACTGCGCCACCATGGCAAGGCGCTCGTTTGACGAGGGAATCCGATGAGTTTGTGCAGATCATTTATTTCTGATCTCCGGGAGGGGCCAGGTCATATTCTTTGGGTGTTTCGGTAAAGTCACGTAGATAGGTTTCAAAGAAAATCACCAAAAATCCACGATCGCAACACGAGCGGTCATCATCAGGAAAAGGGGGGTTAGCCTCTAAAGGCAAACTGTCTATAGAGGTTTAAAATGGGCGTAGCCCAAGTGCGACGTGAGTCTTGATCCATGGCGGTGCTGGTGGTGGGTTTTCACCAATCAAAGGGCTGCCAGGTCATGTTCCCTGCCTCCCTGCACCTCCCCCTCCCTCCCTGCATCTCCCCCTGCCTCCCTTCCTGCACCCCCTCCCTCCCTGCACCTCCCCCCCCTCCCTGCACCCCCCCTTCCCTGCACCCCCCCCTCCCTCCCTGCAGTTCCCCCTCCCTTCCTGCACCCCCCTCCCTCCCTGCACCTCCCCCTCCCTCCCTGCACCCCCCTCCCTCCCTGCACCTCCCCCTCCCTTCCTGCACCTGCCCTGCCTCCCTGCACCTGCCCTGCCTCCCTGCACCTCTCCCTTCCTGCACCTGCCCTGCCTCCCTGCACCCCCCTCCCTCCCTGCACCTCCCCCCCGTCCCTCCCTGCACCTCCCCCTCCCTCCCTGCACCCCCCCCCCCCTGCCTCCCTGCACCTTCCCCTCCCTCCCTGCACCCCCCCTCCCTCCCTGCACCTCCCCCTCCCTCCCTGCACATGCCCTGCCTCCCTGCACCCCCCCTCCCTCCCTGCACCTCCCCCTCCCTCCCTGCACCTTCCCCTCCCTCCCTGCACCTCCCCCTCCCTCCCTGCACCTCCCCACGCCACCTTGCACCCCCCCTCCCTCCCTGCAGCACCCCCCGCCTCCCTGCACCCCCCCTCCCTCCCTGCAGCACCCCCCGCCTCCCTGCACCCCCCCTCCCTCCCTGCACCTTCTGGGAAGCGCGCATGGCCTCCGCACGCATGGTTCCTCGGCACCGGATGAAGCTGCCCCCCCCCCCCCCCCGTCACTCGCCCGTCAGGCAGGAAACCAGCCGGCAAATCTTTATTGTAAATTGTACGGGGAAGAAGAGGAAAAAAAAGGAACGGACCTCACAAAAAATATATATCCACGTCAGGAGATAGATAAATAACAGGAGGGATGGGTGGAAGAAAATTAAATGATCAATCTTGAAAATTCCAATTACAATTAATATGCATTTGATATCGGACACGCGGAATCGATGCCGGCAACTGGGGGGGGGGGGGATACATTTATTTTGTTGAAAACAATTATCACACAAAATCGATGTTGTATATCTCTGAAGGGCAGCGCTGTGCGAGTTAATAAAGTATTGACGAATCTCTGAAGATCGCGTCGAGAGTAACGCTCCGTAACGCCACAGCGGCTTTCATGTCCTTGTCCCACCAGCAGCAATACAATGTTGTGGTGACGACGATAACGACGATGGTGACGATGATGACGACGATGATGATGATGATGACGACGATGATGACAACGATGATGGTGATGACGATGACGACGATGATGATGATGACGATGACGACGATGATGACCAGGATGACGACGACGACGATGATGACGATGACGACGATGATGACGATGACGATGATGACGACGATGATGATGATGACGACGATGACGACGATGATGACGATGACGATGATGATGATGACGACGATGACGACGATGATGACGATGACGACGATGACCAGGATGACGATGACAACGATGATGACCAGGACGACGATGACTACGATGATGACGACGATGATGATGATGATGACGATGACGACGATGATGACGACGATGATGATGACGACGATGACGACGATGATGATGATGATGATGACGATGACGACGATGATGACGACGATGATGATGATGATGACGATGACGACGATGATGACCAAGATGACGACAATGATGACGATGACGACGATGACGACGATGATGACGATGACGACGATGACGATGATAATTATTACGATGATGATGACGATGATGATGACGATGATGATGACGATGATGATGATGATGATAATGACGACAACGATGATGATGACGACAACAACGATGATGACGATGACGACAATAATGATGACGATATTTATTACGACGATGATGATGACGACGATGATGATAATGACGACAACGATGATAACGACGACGACGATGATGACGATGATGATGATGACGATGGTGATGATGATGACAACAATGATGATGACGACAACGACGATGATGATAACGACGATGACAACGACGATAAGAACGATGATGACGATGACAGTGACGACAATGGTGACGACGATGACGACGATGGCAATGATAACGACGATGACGACGACGATGACGACGACAAAGACAGTGACGACAACGGTGATGGTGGCGATGATGAGCACGGTGGCTAGATTGGCCGTGTGACGGTAACCGTGTTCACGGCGCAATTATAATTAACCAACCTCAAATTGATCTTAACTTTTTACAATTACTGCGACTATGACAATTGCCCCATGTAATTTGCCGAGTTTCGGGAATTACCGCCACTGCTCTAGATATTCCGTGCACACCAAATATGCCGTTTCACGCTTATCGCGAGCATGCGTTCACCGGCACCTAAGCCTGAATTAATGTAACTTGATGATGCGGTAATGCGATCGTAAGATACTTGAAATCCTTTCCGCGCGATTTCAAAAGTGCTCCGCCGCATGCTAAGCTCACAGCCGGAGAGTGAACATGAACGTTATATTCTTGGTTCTGTCGGTAAAGTCACGTAGGAGGTAAGTAATAAAATAATAAAACTAATACAATAAAATTCTCACGATGTTTCGATTGCAACACAAGCAATCGTCATCAGGTGTGAAAACCACAGCAAGAATTTTTTTGAAAAAAGTGGCGTTTTTTTTCATTTCAAATCCCTGCAGTCACGAACGCTTTAAATCTGAAATTAAAATGATACTGCTGTGAAATTTTAGCAATGACGATTTTTTTTTAATATATATTTTTTAAACCGTTCCTTTTTCGAACCGCAGTTGTATTCGTGACTCCCCGCGTAAGAGAAGATAACGAATCTCGACGATTTATCATCTTGTTAAGCGGAGGTCTTCGGAAGTTGAGTCGCAGTTGTGGTTTTTGCGAGCGTCCTCAGTTGTGAAGACGTCTTCGGTTCTGAAGACGTCTTCATATCTGAAGACGAATTGAAGACGTCTTCATTTTTGAAGACGTCTTAATTTTTTAATAAGTCTTCGGTTCTGAAGTCGTCTTCATTTCTGAAGACGAATTGAAGACGTCTTAATTTTTGAAGACGTCTTAATTTTTAAATAAGTCTTCGGTTCTGAAGATGTCTTCAATTCTGCAGACGTCTTCATTTCTGAAGTCGAATTGAAGACATCTTCATTTTTAAAGACGTAATTTTTAAAGACGTCTTCATTTTAGAAGACATCTTCATTTCTGAAGACGTTTTCAATTCTGAAGACGTCTTCAATTCTGAAGACGAAAAGTGAAAGAAAACGCGCCGAAATTTTAATTTGCCAGACTTCGCAAACCAAAGTGAACACGGTGGGTCTTAAATAAAAAATAAGAAAGCAAAAGACCCCGCTCAGCTCTCCGGTACGCGTCGCGACTCGCGTGTGACAGCTTGCGAAACACGACGAGAAGTTTGAGAGGTTTTTGTTTGTTTAAAATCAAATAAATTCAAGACGTTTCGATCGCAACACAAGCAATCCTCATCATCTTCTTGGTTCTTTCGGTAAAGTCACGTAGAAGGGAAGTAATACAATTATTATGTTTTATTTTTATTATTTTATTACTTCCCTTCTACGTGACTTTACCGAAAGAACCAAGAAGATGAATCCCTGCAGTCACGAAAGCTTTAAATCGAACTTCAATCGTCATCAGTAGACTAGCCGTAGCTTCAGCCGCACCAACCTTATCATAATAGTAAAAAAAACTCCTACCCAGGGGCCTACCCTGGCTCCTCCCCCCTCAACCAGTATATATACAAGGTCGGATGTCTTGGAATTTCTCATTTACTTGATACAGCAAGCGTGCTGTGACGGTTCCACCTGAAGACGGAAGCTTGTGTTGCCTCCGAAACGTCGTGATTTTTATTTTATTTTTTATTTTACTTTTGATAATTTTAATTTTTTTCCTACGTGACTTTACCGAAAAACCCTAAGAATATGAATCCTTGCAGTGACGAAAGCTTCAAATTTAGAATTAATCCTCATCAGGTGGAACAACCTAGGCTTTTTGCTTGCTGTGCTTGTTCCACCACCACAGTTGCGATGGAAACGTCGTGATTTATTTTATTTTATTTCTACCCACGTGACTTTACCGAAAGAACCAAAGAGTATGGATTCCTGCAGTCACGAAAGCTTCCAATCAAGATTTTGTTTGAGTGTTTCGATAAACGACGTCAAGGTATTGCAAACGCGCATTTTCGATGCGCGGACCCTCCAGCAACCGCAGTTATCTTTTCACCACGAACGCAAGTGCTGCCCTGTGCGTTGCTCTAAACTATTAAAACTGTAGTAATAGGTTTATCATCGTCGTCGTCATTATCATCATCGTCGTCATCATCGTCATCATCATCATCGTCATCATCGTCGTAATAATTATCATCGTCATCATCATCGTCATCATCGTCATCATCATCGTCATCATCGTCGTAACAATTATCATCGTCATCATCGTATTAAAACTGTTTCACTATTTTCATTTTACCAGGTGAGATTTATATGAAGCTGTTTTTCATAAGCGACCTGGCTATTGCACAAATGATAGCTCAACGAAGTGGCTTATCGTCATCACTTTGAAATTCATCGCAGCCGAATACTCTGAACGCGTGATGTGGAGGTGAAAACCGGAGGACCCGTAGAAAAAAGCTACGGGGAGAGAGAGAGAGACACGCAAACTCCAAATATACAGCAGACGTCAGGGTCGGGATCGAACCCACGACCTCCTGCATACCAGACGAGGTAGTTAACATCTCCTAGCCACCGTGATGATGATGAGAGAGAGAGACACGCAAACTCCAAATATACAGCAGACGTCAGGGTCGGGATCGAACCCACGACCTCCTGCATACCAGACGAGGTAGTTAACATCTCCTAGCCACCGTGATGATGATGAGAGAGAGAGACACGCAAACTCCAAATATACAGCAGACGTCAGGGTCGGGATCGAACCCACGACCTCCTGCATACCAGACGAGGTAGTTAACATCTCCTAGCCACCGTGACGATGATGAGAGAGAGAGACACGCAAACTCCAAATATACAGCAGACGTCAGGGTCGGGATGGAACCCACGACCTACTGCATACCAGGCGAGGTAGTTAACATCTCCTAGCCACCGTGATGATGATGAGAGAGAGAGAGAGACACGCAAACTCCAAATATACAGCAGGCGTCAGGGTCGGGATCGAACCCACGAACTCCTGCATACCAGGCGAGGTAGTTAACATCTCCTAGCTACCATTCCCCATGGACTTCACGACGGTTTCCCGTGAACAAATGCCACTCCTCAAATGCACGCAAACCTGGCAGTAGGAAAACAAAGCTCCGTTGACACTCCGTGGAGCGTTTTACATGTCCAACGGCACTTCGAACCATCTCGGATTGTGCAGTCGCGTGCGCGCGCACGTAATCGATATTAGGCAGTGGAGCTAAAATACCGGGTAAAACAAAAAAATTGAAGAATCGATGCAAGCCTCACTGAAGGGCACGGCTGTCCCGTCCAATGGACGCTTGACAACACTTTATTAAACATAATAGCGACTTCAAACATCCGAACGGAAATTAAACACGGTGATGTGTGCATCGTTAAAGCCCTACGTTTGCTGTCCCATATGGACCAGTAGTCGCTTGTTGGTTATCCTACCACTGCTGCTTGTTGATGATTATATGAGAGAGGTGTTAAGCGAATGTTAACGACCTCGCCCGGTATACGGGAGGTCGTGGGTTCGATCCCGACCCTGACGCCTGCTGCTGTATATTTGGAGTCTGATTAAACCCACGACCTCCTGCAGACCAGGCGAGGTAGTTAACATCTCCTAGCCACCGCGATGATGATGAGAGAGAGAGAGAAACGCAAACTCCAAATATACAGCAGGCGTCAGGGTCGGGATCGAACCCACGACCTCCTGTATACCAGGCGAGGTAGTTAACATCTCACCACGGAGAGGGAGAGACACGCAAACCCCAAAAATACAGCAGGCGTCAGGGTCGGCATAGAACCCACGACCTCCTGCATACCAGGCGAGGAAGTTAACATCTCGAACCGCGGCGCCTCAAATTGTTTAGATATTTAAGTCCAACTCCCCACGGCGGCAATGAACGTTTCTCAAAGTGATAGCAGCAGCAGCATCGGCAGCACAAAGAATGGCCATCAAATCTGTTGACGTTTGCGATGCTTTAACGATGGTCAATAGTATTGACGATTACACCGCCGATGGCGGAAATGTTTGGTTACGATGATGAAAATATTGAAAATCGTGACGATTATCTTCATTAGGCTCATGGGTAATGGTGATGATAATGGAAGTATTAAAGATGAATTAATCTGAGTTGGCGGTCATAACAATGGCCCGGACAGCAAACAAAAACCGTGGCAATTCGACAAACCGCGGTTATAATTTAAAGCGATGGGTGGCGTTGTTCGTGAGTGCGACGCACAGCAGGGGATACAATAGGCGCGCGACGCGGGAGACAATGGGTATCAATTGTGAGGCTCTTGACAGTGGCAGAAAATCCATCACGCTGGGGAGTGCGCGCGTGTGTGTGCGCGCCGACTGAAGAAAAGAATGAGATTTGGACAGATTTCATTGAGAAGGCAGAATACGCGCGCAAGTCTTTGCTAGTTTGCGATGATGATGATGGTGGTAGTGGTGGTGATGAAGATTTTGGTGATTTTTTTTGTAAATAAATGGCCCTGCGTGGATTGTTTGGCCGGTCGCTTTGGTTTTTTTTCGTTAGTTTTTGGTTAGTTTTTTTAGTTAGTTTTTTTTAGTTAGATTTTTTTTGGTTAGTTATTTTTGTTCAGTTTTTGTTTAGTTTTTTTAGTTAGCTTTTTTTTTGGTTATTTTTTTGCTTCTTTTTTTAGTTAGCTTTTTTTAGGTTAGTTATTTTTGTTCAGTTTTTTTTAGTTAGCTTTTTTTAGGTTAGTTTTTTGTCTCGTTTTTTTAGTTAGCTTTTTGTTGTTAAGTTTTTATTTGGTTAGTTTTTTTTTGTTTAGTTTTTTTGTTAGGTTTCTTTTTATTTACCTACCAAAAAATTGCCCCTTTGGTAATAGATCACAGCAGCAGAAAAAAAAAAGCCCCACAGCCACACCAAAAAAATAACCGAACACCCAAACTCCACGCCGGCAGACCAGCAACCCCACTCGCTGCGTCCGCCTGCCGTGGTCAACTTCCTCGTCCGCAAAACGGGCGCTCGCAAACGCTGGCTTTTTGTCCGGACGATCCACCAAACCGAAACAGCACGCGTACAAACCCGCCACCCACCCACACCCAACGCTGTGTCTCTCGACAACGATGGCGGTGACGATGTCGGATTTGACGACGTTGATGTCCTCGTCCCTGCACCCGCCCCGCCAGGCTGGGAGATCATCGCGACCGTCATCAGGAAGGAGGCGCCGAGGGTTCCTTCCCACGTGGTGACCGAGGGCGATCGACTCGTCATCAGCGCCGACAGCGAGCTCCCCAGCGACATCCTCAGCACCATCCGATCGAGTGAGAGCGACCGATTCACCTCCCCGCACACCCGTCCGCCCTTGCACATTCACGACAGAATATCTCCCCCCGCGTAGCCTTCGCAGACTGTTGGGGCGAGTGCTGTTAGCGAGCACCTATTAAGGCCAGGACGGGATACGGGGGTGGGCCCCTAAAGACAAAGCTCCCCCGTATAGCCTGCAGAGGACTCTTGGGGCAAGTGCTGCGAGCGAGTAGCAGCCTACGTAGGCGGCGGGCAATAGCAGCCTCAAATGAGGTACTCATTTGAGGCTGAGTCGACCTAGGGGAGGCCGAGGAACGGTTCAGATCATCGTCACCGCTGTTGGCCGTGAGCGGGAATCGAACTCGGGGGGCCGGGTTCGTAACGCGATGCGTTAACCACTGCACCACCGCTCCCCATATAAAGTACAAAGACAAAGATCCCCCCGTGTAGCCTTAACAGACTGTTGGGGCAAGTGCTGTTAGCGAGCAGCACCTGTGAAGGCCGGAACGGCACACGAGGGGGTGGGTGGCCTGCACCACGCCCGGCCGCCTTTGTCTCCCCAGTGGCGATGTTCAGACAGCACAAACAAGGTACTCGTTTAAAGGCTGAGTCGACCTAGGGCAGATCCAGGACCGATTGAGATAATTGTCACCAGTGGTGACCGTGAGCTGGCAAGCGTGCTTCCCTTTCTCACTGCAGGCTCTAATCCGGTTGCGCCCGTTGCGCCGGTTGCACCGGTTGCGCCGGTTGCGCCGGTTGCGCCCGTTGCGCCGGTTGCGCCCGTTGCACCGGTTGCACCGGTTGCGCCGGTTGCACCCGTTGCACCGGTTGCACCGGTTGCGCCGGTTGCACCCGTTGCACCAGTTGCGCCGGTTGCACCCGTTGCACCGGTTGCACCGGTTGCGCCGGTTGCACCCATTGCACCGGTTGCGCCCGTTGCACCGTTGCACCCGTTGCACCGGTTGCACCGGTTGCGCCGGTTGCGCCGATTGCACCCGTTACACCAGTTGCGCCGGTTGCACCCGTTGCGCCGGTTGCACCGGTTGCGCCGGTTGCACCCGTTGCACCAGTTGCGCCCGTTGCACCGGTTGCACCCATTGCACCCGTTGCGCCGTTTGCACCGGTTGCGCCCGTTGCACCCGTTGCACCGGTTGCACCGGTTGCGCCCGTTGCACTGGTTGCACCCGTTGCACCGGTTGCACCTGTTGCAACCGCCGCCACCGCCACGCGGGGCACACTGACTTGCGGGTCTGCCGCAGGTGGCATCACCAAGATCACGGTGCGCAAGATGGTCATCAACCCCGACGGCTCGCAGAGCGTGCAGGTGTTCAACCTGGAGGGCGGCAACCTGGAGGAGCAGATCCGCCGCCTCATGGAGGACGGTGAGGACATCGGCCGTGAGCAGATGGACGTGAAGAAAATCCGCAGAAGGCGGCGTGCTCGACCCAACACACGTTCGCGGTTCATCCGCTTTAATAAAAAATGCGCCCGGCGGTATTAGCCGCGGGCCTAACGAGCGGGCGGCACAATTAGTGGAATCAATAATGCAGATGTGTGAATTGATCCTCGATAGCGGTATTCCATGAAGGTGGCCTAGGCGATCGGCCACGTGTGTGCCTCTCGCCTTGATGGGGGGGGGGGGGGGGGGGGCGCTGATCAGGCGAAAGGGTTGCGTGGAATAATAATCAGCGACAACAACAAAAAGATTGTCGGGAAAAACTAAAATTGTTTTTTAATGCACACACGTTTTTATTTGCACTCACAAGTAGAAGATGAATTATTTGGACCACCAGGTTTAATCCAATTTGATAGGTGAGCTCTACCAATGGAGGTCAACAATGTGAATGTAGGTACGTTGAACTTTTTTTGCACCGTACGTAGCCAATTGTGCTCATGGGAGGTGCAGTGTTGAGTCTATGGGCAGTGTTGAGTCTATGGACAGTGTTGAGTCTATGGGGAGTGTTGAGTCTATGGGCAGTGTTGAGTCTATGGACAGTGTTGAGTCTATGGGGAGTGTTGAGTCTATGGGCAGTGTTGAGTCTATGGGCAGTGTTGAGTCTATGGGCAGTGTTGAGTCTATGGGCAGTGTTGAGTCTGTGGGTAGTGTTGAGTCTATGGGCAGTGTTGAGTCTATGGGCAGTGTTGAGTCTATGGGCAGTGTTGAGTCTATGGGCAGTGTTGAGTCTATGGGCAGTGTTGAGTCTATGGGCAGTGTTGAGTCTATGGGCAGTGTTGAGTCTATGGGCAGTGTTGAGTCTATGGGCAGTGTTGAGTCTATGGGCAGTGTTGAGTCTATGGGCAGTGTTGAGTCTATGGGTAGTGTTGAGTCTGTGGGCAGTGTTGAGTCTATGGACACTGTTGAGTCTATGGGCAGTGTTGAGTCTATGGGCAGTGTTGAGTCTATGGGCAGTGTTGAGTCTATGGGCAGTGTTGAGTCTATGGGTAGTGTTGAGTCTGTGGGCAGTGTTGTGTCTATGGACAGTGTTGAGTCTATGGGCAGTGTTGAGTCTATGGGCAGTGTTGAGTCTATGGGCAGTGTTGAGTCTATGGGCAGTGTTGAGTCTATGGGTAGTGTTGAGTCTATGGGCAGTGTTGAGTCTATGGACAGTGTTGAGTCTATGGGTAGTGTTGAGTCTATGGGCAGTGTTGAGTCTATGGGTAGTGTTGAGTCTATGGGTAGTGTTGAGTCTATGGGTAGTGTTGAGTCTATGGGCAGTGTTGAGTCTATGGGCAGTGTTGAGTCTATGGACAGTGTTGAGTCTGTGAGTAGTGTTGAGTCTATGGGCAGTGTTGAGTCGACCGCTCCGAATATTCCGGCCTCTGACCGCCGTGTCACCCCCCCCCCCCCCGCCCCCCCACCGGTCCAGGCTGGGAGATGTTCCTGCGGATCGTAAAAGTGAAGCCCAGGATCGTGACCATCCGCGTGATCACCGTGGGAGACCGCATGATCATCGAGGGTGACGGCTACATCACCGAAGACATCCTGAAAGAGGTCAACACAGGTGAGCCTGGCGGTCGCGACGCAGAGCGGACGGACGCGAAAGACTAATGCTACTACTACAGCAGGACCCCTGTCGATGACAAGTCGCTCAACGACGGGCCGAACAAGGGTAACTTTCGATGGTGTCGGAACGGATTAAGCCTCTGACTTTTATTTCCTTACGCTCGCTTCACGACCAAATCGCTTAACGACCGGTTTCTCGGAACCAGTCGCCGTCGTCAAGAGCGCTTCTGCTGTACGCAGCACATGGGCGCGTTCGTACGGTGCCGCCACTATACCCGGCCGCCTTTGTCTCCGTCGTGGCGATGTTTACCACGAAACCGTGCCAGCTTATTCACGTGAGGCTGAGTGAGCGGGATTCAAACTCGGGTTATGTCAGTGCTTCGCGCCGCTCGCTAGCCACTGCGCTGTTACTCCCCTCGGCAATGCACGGCCGTTTCCCACAGACAACAACCGCCATTCGCCACTAAGTGGCGGTGACGTCACCACGACGCTTGTGCCAGGCCATGTGCACCTTGAGGCCACGTGAAGTGTCGAACGCCCGCTGGCAGGAGGTCACGGGGCAGACCCAGCAGGTGACACGGGTCGACTGACTGAGATGACTGAGATGACTGAGATGACTCCCACAGACATACACACACACACTTGATGTACACGGTTGCAGGCAATCGTCACTTGGTGTTGGCGTGAGCGGGAATCGAACTCGGGTGGCCGGGTTCGTAGCCACCACTCCCTCCGCCGCCACCAGCAACACCACCTCTTCTGCTCAGCTACAGGGCAAATGTGACCTACAGAGATTGAAATTGTCAGGGCAAAGATTAACAATTTCATCTTCTTGGTTCTTTCGGTAAAGTCACGTAGAAGGGAAGTAATAACATAATAAAAATAAAACAAAATAAAACAATTGTTTTATTATATAATAAAAATAAAACATAATGAAACAATTGTTTTATTTTGCTTTATTTTTATTATGTTATTACTTCCCTTCTACGTGACTTTACCGAAAGAACCAAGAAGATGAATCCCTGCAGTCACGAAAGCTTTAAATCGAAAATTAACAATTTCATTTGTGCGTGCGGGCGCGCGTGTGTGTACTTCATTCTGCTTCTTTAGGTGCGGCCAAGGTTGGTGTTTTATCAGTTTGTTTCACATGAGACATTGTGTTCTTGCGGTTAATGGAGAATGTATCTCCCACTAACTCGAACTCTGCCCTCGGCAACAAACCCATTTGCAGCTTACGTTTACAAAGTCTTGTTCGGGGGGGGAAATGTTCGTGTCGTTTTGCGCCGTTTACATTCCCTGGTGCCCGGCGATGGCGGTGATAACGCCTTGAGACTTTCGTGGAAGGCGCCTTACAAACAAATCTAAATTGTTATAATAACATATTATAAAGTACTTTTTTTAGGGGTGAAAAAATTGCAACTTTCTGAACGGATTAAGCCCTCTAACGTGTATTTCCTATCCTCTCTGAACGTGCCCAATCACTGACCGACCGGTTTTCTCGGAGCCAATCACCGCCGTGTGAGAGGGGGCTTTCACCGTACCGCGTGCTCGAGGTCGCGCTCGTCACAAAGGCTCATCACGTGGCACCGCCGAGAACCCAAACGATTGGCCTCCCCCCCCCCCCCCCGTGTGATGACATCGACGTGATGTCACCTGGAGCGAGAGATGTCAAAGTTCAACCGAGAGCACCGGAGTCTGTAGCCCAGACTGACGTCTGGAGATGGAGCGATGAAATCGACACTCGCGTGCGCGCGGGCGGGCGCGTTCCTGGGTGGATCGCGTGCGTCGCAGGATCACGACCGAGCGGTGACAACGACAGCCGTGCAGCAGTGGATTGATCACGGCTGACGATGACGACGACGACGACGACGTTGACTGCAGGGTGCACGAGGAACGCGCTGCGGAGAGGAAGGGTGTACGTGCGTGCGCGTGCGTGTGCGCGCGTGACCACTCATCTCCACGTGTGCCGTGCCGGCCTTCATAGGTGCTGCTCGCTAACAGCACTTGCCCCTACAGTCTGTTAAGGCTACACGGGGGGATCTTTGTCTTTGTGAGCGCGGACTATTTCGGCGTTTCCACCGTGGTGGTCGGCAGAAGAAGTGCCCGGTTGGAAGGGTTTACTGGCCCTTCCAGCCTTCGACACTTCACGTGGCCTCGAAGTGCACCTGGCCTGGCACAGGCGCCGTGGTGGCTTGGCGAATGGCAGGTGCTTGACTCTTGTCGCGCCGCGATGGTTTCCGCCGCACGCAGGAGAGTTCCGCACCGTGACGGTCCGCAAGACGGTGACGAACGCGGACGGCAGTGCGGAGGTGCAGACGTTCACTCTGGACGGGGACGATATTGCGGAGCAGCTCCGACGACTCATGGAGCAAGGTACGTGTGCGTGCGTGTGCGTGCGTGCGCGTGTGCGTGTGTGCGTGCGTGTGTGTGGATGTTGAACTTCGTGGGGAGCGGTGGTGTAGCGGTTAGCGCGCTGCGCTATGAACCCGGCGACACGGGTTCGATTCCTGCTCACTGCCAACATCAGTGACAATTATCTGAACCGGTCCCGGGCCTCCCCTAGGTCGACTCAGCCTCAAATGAGTACCTGGTGCGGTGTGTAAACATTGCCACTCGGGAGACAAAGGCGGTCGGGCGTGGTGCTGGCCACCCACCCCCTCGTGTACCGTTCCAGCCTTCATAGGTGCTCGCTAACAGCACTTGCCCCTACAGTCTGTTAAGGCTATACGGGGGATCTTTGATCTTTGATGTTGAACTTCTTTCGCACTGTACGTAGCCGACCGCGCTAATCGGAGGTGCTGTGTAGCAGCGGGTGTGAGAGCGGGTGTGTGAGCGGGTGTGTGAGTGGGTGAGTGGGTTGGTGAGTGGGTTGGTGGTGACCTGCAGTGTGACGAGTGGCGTGGGTGAGAGGGCGAGTGGGCGAGTGTGAGAGTGTGAGAGTGTGAGAGTGGGTGGGTGAGTGGATTGGTGAGTTGCGTTGGTGGTGAGCTGCAGTGTGACGAGTAGCGTGGGTGAGAGAGTGGTGGGTGAGTGGGTGAGTGGATTGGTGAGTTGCGTTGGTGGTGACCTGCAGTGTGACGAGTAGCGTAGGTGAGAGGGCGAGTGGGCGAGTGTGAGTGGGTGAGTGGATTGGTGAGTTGCGTTGGTGGTGACCTGCAGTGTGACGAGTAGCGTGGGTGAGAGGGCGAGTGGGCGAGTGTGAGTGGGTGAGTGGATTGGTGAGTTGCGTTGGTGGTGAGCTGCAGTGTGACGAGTGGCGTGGGTGAGAGGGCGAGTGGGCGAGTGGGTGAGTGGGTGGGTGAGTGGGTTGGTGAGTTGCGTTGGTGGTGACCTGCAGTGTGACGAGTAGCGTGGGTGAGAGGGCGAGTGGGCGAGTGTGAGTGGGTGAGTGGATTGGTGAGTTGCGTTGGTGGTGAGCTGCAGTGTGACGAGTGGCGTGGGTGAGAGGGCGAGTGGGCGAGTGGGCGAGTGGGTGAGTGGGTGGGTGGGTGGGTGAGTGGGTTGGTGAGTTGCGTTGGTGGTGACCTGCAGTGTGACGAGTAGCGTAGGTGAGAGGGCGAGTGGGCGAGTGTGAGTGGGTGAGTGGATTGGTGAGTTGCGTTGGTGGTGAGCTGCAGTGTGACGAGTGGCGTGGGTGAGAGGGCGAGTGGGCGAGTGTGAGTGGGTGAGTGGGTTGGTGAGTTGCGTTGGTGGTGACCTGCAGTGTGACGAGTAGCGTGGGTGAGAGGGCGAGTGGGCGAGTGTGAGTGGGTGAGTGGATTGGTGAGTTGCGTTGGTGGTGACCTGCAGTGTGACGAGTAGCGTGGGTGAGAGGGCGAGTGGGCGAGTGTGAGTGGGTGAGTGGATTGGTGAGTTGCGTTGGTGGTGACCTGCAGTGTGACGAGTGGCGTGGGTGAGAGGGCGAGTGGGCGAGTGTGAGTGGGTGAGTGGGTGGGTGAGTGGATTGGTGAGTTGCGTTGGTGGTGAGCTGCAGTGTGACGAGTAGCGTGGGTGAGAGGGCGAGTGGGCGAGTGTGAGAGTGGGTGGGTGAGTGGATTGGTGAGTTGCGTTGGTGGTGAGCTGCAGTGTGACGAGTAGCGTGGGTGAGAGGGCGAGTGGGCGAGTGTGAGAGTGGGTGGGTGGATTGGTGAGTTGCGTTGGTGGTGACCTGCAGTGTGACGAGTAGCGTGGGTGAGAGGGCGAGTGGGCGAGTGTGAGTGGGTGAGTGGATTGGTGAGTTGCGTTGGTGGTGAGCTGCAGTGTGACGAGTGGCGTGGGTGAGAGGGCGAGTGGGCGAGTGTGAGTGGGTGAGTGGGTTGGTGAGTTGCGTTGGTGGTGACCTGCAGTGTGACGAGTAGCGTGGGTGAGAGGGCGATTGGGCGAGTGTGAGTGGGTGAGTGGATTGGTGAGTTGCGTTGGTGGTGACCTGCAGTGTGACGAGAAGCGTGGGTGAGAGGGCGAGTGGGCGAGTGTGAGTGGGTGAGTGGATTGGTGAGTTGCGTTGGTGGTGACCTGCAGTGTGACGAGTGGCGTGGGTGAGAGGGCGAGTGGGCGAGTGTGAGTGGGTGAGTGGGTGGGTGAGTGGATTGGTGAGTTGCGTTGGTGGTGAGCTGCAGTGTGACGAGTAGCGTGGGTGAGAGGGCGAGTGGGCGAGTGTGAGAGTGGGTGGGTGAGTGGATTGGTGAGTTGCGTTGGTGGTGAGCTGCAGTGTGACGAGTAGCGTGGGTGAGAGGGCGAGTGGGCGAGTGTGAGAGTGGGTGGGTGAGTGGGTTTTACGCACTTGAAACTACTTTCTCGCCAACCGCGCTAATCGGAGGTGCCGGGGAATGACATTCGTTTCTCAATCTAGACGATGATTTAAAAGCGCACATCTCCAGCGGCTTCCAAATATCGGAAGGAAGAGCGTTCCAGACGGCCACAGAAGCACGTGCGACCCAGTGACCGTGTCCTCAGTTTTGACAGGTCGGCCGTCGCGACCGATGTGACTCGCGATAAAGTTTCGTGGATTTTTTTAATTTTTTTGGGGGGTGAGAGTGCGTGAAATATTAAACGTGCCGTTAACCCCGCCACCGCCACCAGCCGACACGGCCTGTCGTTGTTGTGTCATCACCGGCGAAACGTCAAGGGTTGCTCGACTTGTCAACATTGTTGTGGGTATTCTTGTTTCTTTCGGTGAAGTCACATAGAAGGGAAACGATCAAATTGAGAAAAATATAAAACAATGATAATATTCATCTTCTTGGTTTTTTCGGTAAAGTCACGTAGAAGGGAAGTAATACAATAATAAAAATAAAACATAATAAAATAATTCTCACGACGTTTCGGCCACAACGCAAGCAGCCGTCCTCAGGTGAAGAAGTATATTATATTATTTTATTATGTTTCATTTTTATTATTTTATTATTTTCCTTCTACGTGACTTTACCGAAAGAACAAAGCAGATGAATCCCTGCAGTCACGAAAGCTTTAAATCGAAAAATAATATTTTTTTATTTTTTATTATTTCCCTTCTACGTGACTTTACCGACAGAACCAACAATATGAATCCCTGCAGTCACGAAAGCTTTCAATCAAAATAGTTGTGGGTTTTATCTACTTCAGCACACCAGCGTAGTGCTGGAGTAGTAACTAATTTGCGATTTTGTTACACGTGACAAACATTTCTAATTAGCTGCGTCAGGTGGTAGTGCGTTAATGATCCATTAATATTTTACGACATCTAACCCAATAAAAGCCCGTTTATTATGAACTAGATGTCTTCGGTTGCCCTGGGCAATGCAATTCCTAGGGGCACCTTTATTCAAACTACAAAGACAAAGTTTCCCCCCCCCCCCCAGTGTAGCCTCAACATACTGTTGGGGCAAGTGCAGTTAGCGATCAGCACCTATGAAGCTGGGAACGGCACACGAGGGGGTGGGGTGTACAGTACCACGCCCTGCCGCCTTTGTCTCCCCGGTGGCGATGTTTAGACAGCACACACCAGGTACTCATTCGAGGCTGAGTCGACCTAGGGGGAGGCCTAGGACCGGTTCCGATCAATCGTCACCGGTGTTGTGCCGTGAGCGGGAATCGAACTCGGGTCGCCGGGTTCGTAGCGCGGCGCGGCGCTAACCGCTGCGCCACCGCTCACACCGACATTCAAGTCGAGAACATCAACAACAGTGAGTCGTGATTGATGCCACCACTCTGCTCTGCCACACGGTAAACTGCACCTGTGGTCAAGTAATAAGGAGTCTGGGTGTGTGTGTGTGTGGGGAGCGGTAGTGTAGTGGTTAGCGCTACGCTGCGCTATGAACCTGGCGACACGGGTTCGATTCCCGCTCACGGCCAACACCAGTGACGATTATCTGAACCGATCCTAGGCCTCCCCTAGGTCGACTCAGCCTCAAATGAGTACCCGGTGCGGTGTGTAAACATCGCCGTGGTGCTGGCCACTCACCCCCTCGTGTACCGTTCCGGCCTTCATAGGTGCTCGCGAACAGCACTTGTCCCTACAGTCTGTGAAGGCTATACGGGGGATCTTTATCTTCGCGTCTTTTTTTCCGCCGGGAATATTAACAGGAACAAGTAAACCCGTAAAAACAAAGTTTTTCGCTATAAATCCTTTAAATGCGTGGCGGCTAGAGTCCTCTCGTCCTCTGGCTTGAGATGGCTGCCACCTATGGGTCAGATGATTGCATGGCAGCATTAAGCAATTGGTAATTAAATATAATATTTTTGAAAGTGTAAAATTTTTGAGAAAAAAATTTCACGAACATTAATTGTCACGCACAACGAGTCTGTGTGCAAAATGTCAGCTCGATTGGATCACGGGAAGTGGGTTATAAAAACGACCGAAAGATTTGCACGGTCCTAAGCAAGCAAGCAAGTGAACTTAATATAAAGGATTTTAAAAAAACATCGTTTATAGCCCTCTCGCAATCAACTGGCAGAATGAAGCCCTACCCACCACGCCTCGTGGCCAGGGAGGTTTGTGCTGCTCGGTGCAGGTTGGCGGAGAGGCAGGTGCACCGGTTTAGATACTGCTCACTGCTGATGTTGGCGGAGCAACACTACCTCGCCTGGTATACAGGAGGTCGTGTGTTCGACCCCGACCCTGACGATGCCTGCTGTATATTTGGAGTTTGCGTGTCTCTCTCTCACAGTGGTGAGATGTTCACTACCTCGCCTGGTATACAGGAGGTCGATCCCGACCCTGATGCCTGCTGTACATTTGGAGTTTGCGTGTCTCTCTCTCTCATCATCACCACGGTGGCTAGGAGATGTTAACTACCTCGCCTGGTATACAGGAGGTCGTGGCTTTGATCCCGACCCTGACGATGCCTGCTGCTGTATATTTGGAGTTTGCGTGTCTCTCTCTCTCTCATCACCACGGTGGCTAGGAGATGTTAACTACCTCGCCTGGTATACAGGAGGTCGTGGCTTCGATCCCGACCCTGACGATGCCTGCTGCTGTATATTTGGAGTTTGCGTGTCTCTCTCTCTCCGCGGCTGCGTGGATTTTTCTCAGAGCCCTCCGGTTTTTCCCTCCACATTGAGAATCAACGTCACGCGTTTAGAGGCTTTGTCTGCTGTACATTCCCACGTGATAAGCCACTTCGTTTGAGCTGTCATTTGTGGCCAGGTCGCGAATGAAAGAGAGCTATACAGCGCAGTGCGCCTTAGCTGGTAAAAAAAAAAAAATTGTTTAAAGTGCAGTGCACTGACTACCGCATCACCACTCTGTCCTGCGTGAAATATATACAAAATATAAAAAAATGTTGTTATAAAAAGCCATTTAATGACCCAGGGAGGCCAGTGTTTGTATTTGGGCCTGTCATAACTCTGGCCAAGCCAATAAAACTGCGATAAAAACTCGCATGAGTACTCCTTGCTCTGCTCAGCGCGAACCAAATAGCGCACGTAACGTAAACACACACCGCTTGAAATCGACGCCCGGGCGCAAGACGTGTCCGTGTGGTCCTCTGAACACGGCTGCTAAGTCCCCCCCCCAGCCTCAACTGGAGCCGCGTTCACCTGCATGTCGGCATCTGCAGCGTCATCCACAGACGCCAAGAATCGACAGACTGTGGAATCGATAAACTATACGGGGAGAGAGAGAGAAACGAGCAAACTTCAAATATACTATTTTATATAATAGAGGTTTTTTGGGTGGTTAGATCGTATAAATATATAAATGTCTCGTTAAAACCCGCCACCACCCGACACAGCCAACGAGCGAGTGTTGTCACGTAAACAGAACGTGGCCAATTCGTTACTAGTACAGCACTAGTGTGTAGTGTATAGTGTAGTGTTGTAGTGTATAGTGTAGTAGTGTATAGTGTAGAGTGTAGTGTATATAAGTGTATAGTGTAGTGTATAGTATATTGTATAGTGTAGTGTATAGCACTCACACACAAACACTCTCTCTTTCACACACACACACACAGTCTCACACAGTCTCACACAGTCTCACACAGTCTCACACAGTCTCACACAGTCTCACACAGTCTCACACAGTCTCACACAGTCTCACACAGTCTCACACAGTCTCACACAGTCTCACACAGTCTCACACAGTCTCACACAGTCTCACACAGTCTCACACAGTCTCACACAGTCTCACACAGTCTCACACAGTCTCACACAGTCTCACACAGTCTCACACAGTCTCACACAGTCTCACACAGTCTCACACAGTCTCACACAGTCTCACACAGTCTCACACAGTCTCACACAGTCTCACACAGTCTCACACAGTCTCACACAGTCTCACACAGTCTCACACAGTCTCACACAGTCTCACACAGTCTCACACAGTCTCACACAGTCTCACACAGTCTCACACAGTCTCACACAGTCTCACACAGTCTCACACAGTCTCACACAGTCTCACACAGTCTCACACAGTCTCACACAGTCTCACACAGTCTCACACAGTCTCACACAGTCTCACACAGTCTCACACAGTCTCACACAGTCTCACACAGTCTCACACAGTCTCACACAGTCTCACACAGTCTCACACAGTCTCACACAGTCTCACACAGTCTCACACAGTCTCACACAGTCTCACACAGTCTCACACAGTCTCACACAGTCTCACACAGTCTCACACAGTCTCACACAGTCTCACACAGTCTCACACAGTCTCACACAGTCTCACACAGTCTCACACAGTCTCACACAGTCTCACACAGTCTCACACAGTCTCACACAGTCTCACACAGTCTCACACAGTCTCACACAGTCTCACACAGTCTCACACAGTCTCACACAGTCTCACACAGTCTCACACAGTCTCACACAGTCTCACACAGTCTCACACAGTCTCACACAGTCTCACACAGTCTCACACAGTCTCACACAGTCTCACACAGTCTCACACAGTCTCACACAGTCTCACACAGTCTCACACAGTCTCACACAGTCTCACACAGTCTCACACAGTCTCACACAGTCTCACACAGTCTCACACAGTCTCACACAGTCTCACACAGTCTCACACAGTCTCACACAGTCTCACACAGTCTCACACAGTCTCACACAGTCTCACACAGTCTCACACAGTCTCACACAGTCTCACACAGTCTCACACAGTCTCACACAGTCTCACACAGTCTCACACAGTCTCACACAGTCTCACACAGTCTCACACAGTCTCACACAGTCTCACACAGTCTCACACAGTCTCACACAGTCTCACACAGTCTCACACAGTCTCACACAGTCTCACACAGTCTCACACAGTCTCACACAGTCTCACACAGTCTCACACAGTCTCACACAGTCTCACACAGTCTCACACAGTCTCACACAGTCTCACACAGTCTCACACAGTCTCACACAGTCTCACACAGTCTCACACAGTCTCACACAGTCTCACACAGTCTCACACAGTCTCACACAGTCTCACACAGTCTCACACAGTCTCACACAGTCTCACACAGTCTCACACAGTCTCACACAGTCTCACACAGTCTCACACAGTCTCACACAGTCTCACACAGTCTCACACAGTCTCACACAGTCTCACACAGTCTCACACAGTCTCACACAGTCTCACACAGTCTCACACAGTCTCACACAGTCTCACACAGTCTCACACAGTCTCACACAGTCTCACACAGTCTCACACAGTCTCACACAGTCTCACACAGTCTCACACAGTCTCACACAGTCTCACACAGTCTCACACAGTCTCACACAGTCTCACACAGTCTCACACAGTCTCACACAGTCTCACACAGTCTCACACAGTCTCACACAGTCTCACACAGTCTCACACAGTCTCACACAGTCTCACACAGTCTCACACAGTCTCACACAGTCTCACACAGTCTCACACAGTCTCACACAGTCTCACACAGTCTCACACAGTCTCACACAGTCTCACACAGTCTCACACAGTCTCACACAGTCTCACACAGTCTCACACAGTCTCACACAGTCTCACACAGTCTCACACAGTCTCACACAGTCTCACACAGTCTCACACAGTCTCACACAGTCTCACACAGTCTCACACAGTCTCACACAGTCTCACACAGTCTCACACAGTCTCACACAGTCTCACACAGTCTCACACAGTCTCACACAGTCTCACACAGTCTCACACAGTCTCACACAGTCTCACACAGTCTCACACAGTCTCACACAGTCTCACACAGTCTCACACAGTCTCACACAGTCTCACACAGTCTCACACAGTCTCACACAGTCTCACACAGTCTCACACAGTCTCACACAGTCTCACACAGTCTCACACAGTCTCACACAGTCTCACACAGTCTCACACAGTCTCACACAGTCTCACACAGTCTCACACAGTCTCACACAGTCTCACACAGTCTCACACAGTCTCACACAGTCTCACACAGTCTCACACAGTCTCACACAGTCTCACACAGTCTCACACAGTCTCACACAGTCTCACACAGTCTCACACAGTCTCACACAGTCTCACACAGTCTCACACAGTCTCACACAGTCTCACACAGTCTCACACAGTCTCACACAGTCTCACACAGTCTCACACAGTCTCACACAGTCTCACACAGTCTCACACAGTCTCACACAGTCTCACACAGTCTCACACAGTCTCACACAGTCTCACACAGTCTCACACAGTCTCACACAGTCTCACACAGTCTCACACAGTCTCACACAGTCTCACACAGTCTCACACAGTCTCACACAGTCTCACACAGTCTCACACAGTCTCACACAGTCTCACACAGTCTCACACAGTCTCACACAGTCTCACACAGTCTCACACAGTCTCACACAGTCTCACACAGTCTCACACAGTCTCACACAGTCTCACACAGTCTCACACAGTCTCACACAGTCTCACACAGTCTCACACAGTCTCACACAGTCTCACACAGTCTCACACAGTCTCACACAGTCTCACACAGTCTCACACAGTCTCACACAGTCTCACACAGTCTCACACAGTCTCACACAGTCTCAGTCTCACACAGTCTCACACAGTCTCACACAGTCTCACACAGTCTCACACAGTCTCACACAGTCTCACACAGTCTCACACAGTCTCACACAGTCTCACACAGTCTCACACAGTCTCACACAGTCTCACACAGTCTCACACAGTCTCACACAGTCTCACACAGTCTCACACAGTCTCACACAGTCTCACACAGTCTCACACAGTCTCACACAGTCTCACACAGTCTCACACAGTCTCACACAGTCTCACACAGTCTCACACAGTCTCACACAGTCTCACACAGTCTCACACAGTCTCACACAGTCTCACACAGTCTCACACAGTCTCACACAGTCTCACACAGTCTCACACAGTCTCACACAGTCTCACACAGTCTCACACAGTCTCACACAGTCTCACACAGTCTCACACAGTCTCACACAGTCTCACACAGTCTCACACAGTCTCACACAGTCTCACACAGTCTCACACAGTCTCACACAGTCTCACACAGTCTCACACAGTCTCACACAGTCTCACACAGTCTCACACAGTCTCACACAGTCTCACACAGTCTCACACAGTCTCACACAGTCTCACACAGTCTCACACAGTCTCACACAGTCTCACACAGTCTCACACAGTCTCACACAGTCTCACACAGTCTCACACAGTCTCACACAGTCTCACACAGTCTCACACAGTCTCACACAGTCTCACACAGTCTCACACAGTCTCACACAGTCTCACACAGTCTCACACAGTCTCACACAGTCTCACACAGTCTCACACAGTCTCACACAGTCTCACACAGTCTCACACAGTCTCACACAGTCTCACACAGTCTCACACAGTCTCACACAGTCTCACACAGTCTCACACAGTCTCACACAGTCTCACACAGTCTCACACAGTCTCACACAGTCTCACACAGTCTCACACAGTCTCACACAGTCTCACACAGTCTCAGTCTCACACAGTCTCACACAGTCTCACACAGTCTCACACAGTCTCACACAGTCTCACACAGTCTCACACAGTCTCACACAGTCTCACACAGTCTCACACAGTCTCACACAGTCTCACACAGTCTCACACAGTCTCACACAGTCTCACACAGTCTCACACAGTCTCACACAGTCTCACACAGTCTCACACAGTCTCACACAGTCTCACACAGTCTCACACAGTCTCACACAGTCTCACACAGTCTCACACAGTCTCACACAGTCTCACACAGTCTCACACAGTCTCACACAGTCTCACACAGTCTCACACAGTCTCACACAGTCTCACACAGTCTCACACAGTCTCACACAGTCTCACACAGTCTCACACAGTCTCACACAGTCTCACACAGTCTCACACAGTCTCACACAGTCTCACACAGTCTCACACAGTCTCACACAGTCTCACACAGTCTCACACAGTCTCACACAGTCTCACACAGTCTCACACAGTCTCACACAGTCTCACACAGTCTCACACAGTCTCACACAGTCTCACACAGTCTCACACAGTCTCACACAGTCTCACACAGTCTCACACAGTCTCACACAGTCTCACACAGTCTCACACAGTCTCACACAGTCTCACACAGTCTCACACAGTCTCACACAGTCTCACACAGTCTCACACAGTCTCACACAGTCTCACACAGTCTCACACAGTCTCACACAGTCTCACACAGTCTCACACAGTCTCACACAGTCTCACACAGTCTCACACAGTCTCACACAGTCTCACACAGTCTCACACAGTCTCACACAGTCTCACACAGTCTCACACAGTCTCACACAGTCTCACACAGTCTCACACAGTCTCACACAGTCTCACACAGTCTCACACAGTCTCACACAGTCTCACACAGTCTCACACAGTCTCACACAGTCTCACACAGTCTCACACAGTCTCACACAGTCTCACACAGTCTCACACAGTCTCACACAGTCTCACACAGTCTCACACAGTCTCACACAGTCTCACACAGTCTCACACAGTCTCACACAGTCTCACACAGTCTCACACAGTCTCACACAGTCTCACACAGTCTCACACAGTCTCACACAGTCTCACACAGTCTCACACAGTCTCACACAGTCTCACACAGTCTCACACAGTCTCACACAGTCTCACACAGTCTCACACAGTCTCACACAGTCTCACACAGTCTCACACAGTCTCACACAGTCTCACACAGTCTCACACAGTCTCACACAGTCTCACACAGTCTCACACAGTCTCACACAGTCTCACACAGTCTCACACAGTCTCACACAGTCTCACACAGTCTCACACAGTCTCACACAGTCTCACACAGTCTCACACAGTCTCACACAGTCTCACACAGTCTCACACAGTCTCACACAGTCTCACACAGTCTCACACAGTCTCACACAGTCTCACACAGTCTCACACAGTCTCACACAGTCTCACACAGTCTCACACAGTCTCACACAGTCTCACACAGTCTCACACAGTCTCACACAGTCTCACACAGTCTCACACAGTCTCACACAGTCTCACACAGTCTCACACAGTCTCACACAGTCTCACACAGTCTCACACAGTCTCACACAGTCTCACACAGTCTCACACAGTCTCACACAGTCTCACACAGTCTCACACAGTCTCACACAGTCTCACACAGTCTCACACAGTCTCACACAGTCTCACACAGTCTCACACAGTCTCACACAGTCTCACACAGTCTCACACAGTCTCACACAGTCTCACACAGTCTCACACAGTCTCACACAGTCTCACACAGTCTCACACAGTCTCACACAGTCTCACACAGTCTCACACAGTCTCACACAGTCTCACACAGTCTCACACAGTCTCACACAGTCTCACACAGTCTCACACAGTCTCACACAGTCTCACACAGTCTCACACAGTCTCACACAGTCTCACACAGTCTCACACAGTCTCACACAGTCTCACACAGTCTCACACAGTCTCACACAGTCTCACACAGTCTCACACAGTCTCACACAGTCTCACACAGTCTCACACAGTCTCACACAGTCTCACACAGTCTCACACAGTCTCACACAGTCTCACACAGTCTCACACAGTCTCACACATCTCACACAGTCTCACACAGTCTCACACAGTCTCACACAGTCTCACACAGTCTCACACAGTCTCACACAGTCTCACACAGTCTCACACAGTCTCACACAGTCTCACACAGTCTCACACAGTCTCACACAGTCTCACACAGTCTCACACAGTCTCACACAGTCTCACACAGTCTCACACAGTCTCACACAGTCTCACACAGTCTCACACAGTCTCACACAGTCTCACACAGTCTCACACAGTCTCACACAGTCTCACACAGTCTCACACAGTCTCACACAGTCTCACACAGTCTCACACAGTCTCACACAGTCTCACACAGTCTCACACAGTCTCACACAGTCTCACACAGTCTCACACAGTCTCACACAGTCTCACACAGTCTCACACAGTCTCACACAGTCTCACACAGTCTCACACAGTCTCACACAGTCTCACACAGTCTCACACAGTCTCACACAGTCTCACACAGTCTCACACAGTCTCACACAGTCTCACACAGTCTCACACAGTCTCACACAGTCTCACACAGTCTCACACAGTCTCACACAGTCTCACACAGTCTCACACAGTCTCACACAGTCTCACACAGTCTCACACAGTCACAGTCTCACACAGTCTCACACAGTCTCACACAGTCTCACACAGTCTCACACAGTCTCACACAGTCTCACACAGTCTCACACAGTCTCACACAGTCTCACACAGTCTCACACAGTCTCACACAGTCTCACACAGTCTCACACAGTCTCACACAGTCTCACACAGTCTCACACAGTCTCACACAGTCTCACACAGTCTCACACAGTCTCACACAGTCTCACACAGTCTCACACAGTCTCACACAGTCTCACACAGTCTCACACAGTCTCACACAGTCTCACACAGTCTCACACAGTCTCACACAGTCTCACACAGTCTCACACAGTCTCACACAGTCTCACACAGTCTCACACAGTCTCACACAGTCTCACACAGTCTCACACAGTCTCACACAGTCTCACACAGTCTCACACAGTCTCACACAGTCTCACACAGTCTCACACAGTCTCACACAGTCTCACACAGTCTCACACAGTCTCACACAGTCTCACACAGTCTCACACAGTCTCACACAGTCTCACACAGTCTCACACAGTCTCACACAGTCTCACACAGTCTCACACAGTCTCACACAGTCTCACACAGTCTCACACAGTCTCACACAGTCTCACACAGTCTCACACAGTCTCACACAGTCTCACACAGTCTCACACAGTCTCACACAGTCTCACACAGTCTCACACAGTCTCACACAGTCTCACACAGTCTCACACAGTCTCACACAGTCTCACACAGTCTCACACAGTCTCACACAGTCTCACACAGTCTCACACAGTCTCACACAGTCTCACACAGTCTCACACAGTCTCACACAGTCTCACACAGTCTCACACAGTCTCACACAGTCTCACACAGTCTCACACAGTCTCACACAGTCTCACACAGTCTCACACAGTCTCACACAGTCTCACACAGTCTCACACAGTCTCACACAGTCTCACACAGTCTCACACAGTCTCACACAGTCTCACACAGTCTCACACAGTCTCACACAGTCTCACACAGTCTCACACAGTCTCACACAGTCTCACACAGTCTCACACAGTCTCACACAGTCTCACACAGTCTCACACAGTCTCACACAGTCTCACACAGTCTCACACAGTCTCACACAGTCTCACACAGTCTCACACAGTCTCACACAGTCTCACACAGTCTCACACAGTCTCACACAGTCTCACACAGTCTCACACAGTCTCACACAGTCTCACACAGTCTCACACAGTCTCACACAGTCTCACACAGTCTCACACAGTCTCACACAGTCTCACACAGTCTCACACAGTCTCACACAGTCTCACACAGTCTCACACAGTCTCACACACAGTCTCACACAGTCTCACACAGTCTCACACAGTCTCACACAGTCTCACACAGTCTCACACAGTCTCACACAGTCTCACACAGTCTCACACAGTCTCACACAGTCTCACACAGTCTCACACAGTCTCACACAGTCTCACACAGTCTCACACAGTCTCACACAGTCTCACACAGTCTCACACAGTCTCACACAGTCTCACACAGTCTCACACAGTCTCACACAGTCTCACACAGTCTCACACAGTCTCACACAGTCTCACACAGTCTCACACAGTCTCACACAGTCTCACACAGTCTCACACAGTCTCACACAGTCTCACACAGTCTCACACAGTCTCACACAGTCTCACACAGTCTCACACAGTCTCACACAGTCTCACACAGTCTCACACAGTCTCACACAGTCTCACACAGTCTCACACAGTCTCACACAGTCTCACACAGTCTCACACAGTCTCACACAGTCTCACACAGTCTCACACAGTCTCACACAGTCTCACACAGTCTCACACAGTCTCACACAGTCTCACACAGTCTCACACACAGTCTCACACAGTCTCACACAGTCTCACACAGTCTCACACAGTCTCACACAGTCTCACACAGTCTCACACAGTCTCACACAGTCTCACACAGTCTCACACAGTCTCACACAGTCTCACACAGTCTCACACAGTCTCACACAGTCTCACACAGTCTCACACAGTCTCACACAGTCTCACACAGTCTCACACAGTCTCACACAGTCTCACACAGTCTCACACAGTCTCACACAGTCTCACACAGTCTCACACAGTCTCACACAGTCTCACACAGTCTCACACAGTCTCACACAGTCTCACACAGTCTCACACAGTCTCACACAGTCTCACACAGTCTCACACAGTCTCACACAGTCTCACACAGTCTCACACAGTCTCACACAGTCTCACACAGTCTCACACAGTCTCACACAGTCTCACACAGTCTCACACAGTCTCACACAGTCTCACACAGTCTCACACAGTCTCACACAGTCTCACACAGTCTCACACAGTCTCACACAGTCTCACACAGTCTCACACAGTCTCACACAGTCTCACACAGTCTCACACAGTCTCACACAGTCTCACACAGTCTCACACAGTCTCACACAGTCTCACACAGTCTCACACAGTCTCACACAGTCTCACACAGTCTCACACAGTCTCACACCACAGTCTCACACAGTCTCACACAGTCTCACACAGTCTCACACAGTCTCACACAGTCTCACACAGTCTCACACAGTCTCACACAGTCTCACACAGTCTCACACAGTCTCACACAGTCTCACACAGTCTCACACAGTCTCACACAGTCTCACACAGTCTCACACAGTCTCACACAGTCTCACACAGTCTCACACAGTCTCACACAGTCTCACACAGTCTCACACAGTCTCACACAGTCTCACACAGTCTCACACAGTCTCACACAGTCTCACACAGTCTCACACAGTCTCACACAGTCTCACACAGTCTCACACAGTCTCACACAGTCTCACACAGTCTCACACAGTCTCACACAGTCTCACACAGTCTCACACAGTCTCACACAGTCTCACACAGTCTCACACAGTCTCACACAGTCTCACACAGTCTCACACAGTCTCACACAGTCTCACACAGTCTCACACAGTCTCACACAGTCTCACACAGTCTCACACAGTCTCACACAGTCTCACACAGTCTCACACAGTCTCACACAGTCTCACACAGTCTCACACAGTCTCACACAGTCTCACACAGTCTCACACAGTCTCACACAGTCTCACACAGTCTCACACAGTCTCACACAGTCTCACACAGTCTCACACAGTCTCACACAGTCTCACACAGTCTCACACAGTCTCACACAGTCTCACACAGTCTCACACAGTCTCACACAGTCTCACACAGTCTCACACAGTCTCACACAGTCTCACACAGTCTCACACAGTCTCACACAGTCTCACACAGTCTCACACAGTCTCACACAGTCTCACACAGTCTCACACAGTCTCACACAGTCTCACACAGTCTCACACAGTCTCACACAGTCTCACACAGTCTCACACAGTCTCACACAGTCTCACACAGTCTCACACAGTCTCACACAGTCTCACACAGTCTCACACAGTCTCACACAGTCTCACACAGTCTCACACAGTCTCACACAGTCTCACACAGTCTCACACAGTCTCACACAGTCTCACACAGTCTCACACAGTCTCACACAGTCTCACACAGTCTCACACAGTCTCACACAGTCTCACACAGTCTCACACAGTCTCACACAGTCTCACACAGTCTCACACAGTCTCACACAGTCTCACACAGTCTCACACAGTCTCACACAGTCTCACACAGTCTCACACAGTCTCACACAGTCTCACACAGTCTCACACAGTCTCACACAGTCTCACACAGTCTCACACAGTCTCACACAGTCTCACACAGTCTCACACAGTCTCACACAGTCTCACACAGTCTCACACAGTCTCACACAGTCTCACACAGTCTCACACAGTCTCACACAGTCTCACACAGTCTCACACAGTCTCACACAGTCTCACACAGTCTCACACAGTCTCACACAGTCTCACACAGTCTCACACAGTCTCACACAGTCTCACACAGTCTCACACAGTCTCACACAGTCTCACACAGTCTCACACAGTCTCACACAGTCTCACACAGTCTCACACAGTCTCACACAGTCTCACACAGTCTCACACAGTCTCACACAGTCTCACACAGTCTCACACAGTCTCACACAGTCTCACACAGTCTCACACAGTCTCACACAGTCTCACACAGTCTCACACAGTCTCACACAGTCTCACACAGTCTCACACAGTCTCACACAGTCTCACACAGTCTCACACAGTCTCACACAGTCTCACACAGTCTCACACAGTCTCACACAGTCTCACACAGTCTCACACAGTCTCACACAGTCTCACACAGTCTCACACAGTCTCACACAGTCTCACACAGTCTCACACAGTCTCACACAGTCTCACACAGTCTCACACAGTCTCACACAGTCTCACACAGTCTCACACAGTCTCACACAGTCTCACACAGTCTCACACAGTCTCACACAGTCTCACACAGTCTCACACAGTCTCACACAGTCTCACACAGTCTCACACAGTCTCACACAGTCTCACACAGTCTCACACAGTCTCACACAGTCTCACACAGTCTCACACAGTCTCACACAGTCTCACACAGTCTCACACAGTCTCACACAGTCTCACACAGTCTCACACAGTCTCACACAGTCTCACACAGTCTCACACAGTCTCACACAGTCTCACACAGTCCTCACACAGTCTCACACAGTCTCACACAGTCTCACACAGTCTCACACAGTCTCACACAGTCTCACACAGTCTCACACAGTCTCACACAGTCTCACACAGTCTCACACAGTCTCACACAGTCTCACACAGTCTCACACAGTCTCACACAGTCTCACACAGTCTCACACAGTCTCACACAGTCTCACACAGTCTCACACAGTCTCACACAGTCTCACACAGTCTCACACAGTCTCACACAGTCTCACACAGTCTCACACAGTCTCACACAGTCTCACACAGTCTCACACAGTCTCACACAGTCTCACACAGTCTCACACAGTCTCACACAGTCTCACACAGTCTCACACAGTCTCACACAGTCTCACACAGTCTCACACAGTCTCACACAGTCTCACACAGTCTCACACAGTCTCACACAGTCTCACACAGTCTCACACAGTCTCACACAGTCTCACACAGTCTCACACAGTCTCACACAGTCTCACACAGTCTCACACAGTCTCACACAGTCTCACACAGTCTCACACAGTCTCACACAGTCTCACACAGTCTCACACAGTCTCACACAGTCTCACACAGTCTCACACAGTCTCACACAGTCTCACACAGTCTCACACAGTCTCACACAGTCTCACACAGTCTCACACAGTCTCACACAGTCTCACACAGTCTCACACAGTCTCACACAGTCACACAGTCTCACACAGTCTCACACAGTCTCACACAGTCTCACACAGTCTCACACAGTCTCACACAGTCTCACACAGTCTCACACAGTCTCACACAGTCTCACACAGTCTCACACAGTCTCACACAGTCTCACACAGTCTCACACAGTCTCACACAGTCTCACACAGTCTCACACAGTCTCACACAGTCTCACACAGTCTCACACAGTCTCACACAGTCTCACACAGTCTCACACAGTCTCACACAGTCTCACACAGTCTCACACAGTCTCACACAGTCTCACACAGTCTCACACAGTCTCACACAGTCTCACACAGTCTCACACAGTCTCACACAGTCTCACACAGTCTCACACAGTCTCACACAGTCTCACACAGTCTCACACAGTCTCACACAGTCTCACACAGTCTCACACAGTCTCACACAGTCTCACACAGTCTCACACAGTCTCACACAGTCTCACACAGTCTCACACAGTCTCACACAGTCTCACACAGTCTCACACAGTCTCACACAGTCTCACACAGTCTCACACAGTCTCACACAGTCTCACACAGTCTCACACAGTCTCACACAGTCTCACACAGTCTCACA
>NW_027621208.1:0-36855 GCF_964198595.1 Lampetra fluviatilis
TCCTGCCATTTCCTCCCTAAAATATTTCTTTAAGTTCACTAACACATGATTTGGATTTTTTTTATTTGATACAATGTCTAATAGTGTATTGTATTACATTGCTCTGTTGTTTTCTTTTTTACCTTTTCTTGTTTCATAGTGTGTAATGGCAGAGATTAGGGATTCATAAAGACCAACGCAATCATATAAACAGAAATCTATGCTTTGTTATATGAAGACAAGTCCAGATTTTGTGGCCAAGGTTTAGCAAATTGTTGTTTTTATTAACATAGCATCGCAATTATTATTTACAAATATTTTTACAGCAATATATTGGAGGGGCATATTTGATTATTATAATTATAACATTATAATTATTATAACATATTATTTATTATTATAACATATTATTATAATTATAACATTATACTTATTATAACATTATAATTATAACATATTGTACTTATTATAACATTATAATTAATATATATTATTATAATTATTATAACATATTATAATTACGGCTTTGTGTCAATGAGAGATTTGGAGGTTTGGTGACTGCACAGAGAGAGAGAGAGCACACTTAATAAAAAAACTTAATAAAATTTGAAATGTAATGCAATGCAACACAGAGTCGGTCAACAGACAACTAACGTACTCTTAGGTTTTTTCGGTAAAGTCACGTAGGTAAAAAATGAAATTAAAATTAATAAAAGTAATAATAGAAATAAAATAATAAAAAATCACGCCTCACTTGATACAGTAATTTTAACTGTGGCGGTCCCACCTGATGGCGGAGACTTGTGTTGCCTCCGAAACGTCGTGATTTTTTATTATTTTATTTATATTATTACTTTTATTAATTTTTATTTCATTTTTTACCTACGTGACTTTACCGAAAAAAACCTAAGAGTATGAATCCTTGCAGTCACGAAAGCTTCAAATCTAGAATTAACACAACTAACGCATCGCCTGGCTGATTACGTTCTTCCACAAGTTGCTAAACTAAGCGAGATAATTGAAGCAAACGCGATCAGGCGAGGGCAGGAGGCAAGGCCCAGCGTTGTAAAATTCCAACCTGGAAATCGCTTCCATGTTGCTGCTACTCAATTGACATCCCTACGAGAGGGAGAGCGAGGCTCTATCTCGGCAAACAACAACAACCACAACAACCACCACAACCGCGATGAGAATTTCTCACCTCGGATTTCAGTTCCCGCGCGGAGCGGCAACTTTTCCGTTACCTCGTGACGTCACGCGGCAGCAGCAGGTGACATGACCTCACAAAAATGAGCGGCTCTGTAACTTTAATAAATTATGTTAATGACCTGGCCCAAACAAGGAGGGATGGGGCGTGGGTGCCGAACCAGTCACAACGAACTCGAGACGGCTTTCACGAATAAATTATGTTAATGAGCCACCAGTCACTGGGTGTGGCTTTGCCCAAATAAGGATAGTACTTGAATAGATAACGGAAGTGACCCAGGCAGAGGTGACGTCACGCTCAAGGGCGCGTTTGACGGGGTGGGGTGAATACCTTGGTGACATGACGTCACTAGCGAGGTACACCTCCCCCTGGCGTTTCACGCCGATGAGGTAATGGTGACGTCACAGAGCGGGGTTGGAGTTTAAGTTGATTTAGATTCATTTTCCATTGCTCCCTCCCTTGAACAGAGACCCCTTGGGTGTGTGAGCTCAGCAACAACAACGTGGACATTATTATGTGTACACACTGTGTGTGTTCACACTGTGTGTGTGTGTACACTGTGTATGTGTGTGTTCACACTGTGTGTGTGTGTTCACACTGTGTGTGTGTGTACACTGTGTGTTCACACTGTGGGGGGCACAGCAATCTCAGTCAGTCGACCAAATCTTTTCACCAATGTATTATTTTCCAACTTTTTTATTTTATTCATCTTATATATAAAAGTCTCCGCGCACTCGAGCTTGCGGGGGATTTGGCTCTCGGACGTTGCGGTTTAAGACCGAAATAACTTGCCAGCCGGCACGCCCTAAGCCCCGCGGTGGGAATAGGCTATTCCGTTTTCACGTCCGTAAATTTTAAAGTCGTTTAATTAACAAATTAGTGGCATTCTTATTTTAATTATTTACTTATTGCGTGACATCGACCGTACCAACTCACGACAATTGCCTGGGGGGGCGGACCCTGCCAAGTGATGCGCGTTGCCTCCAGCTCACGGGGGGACATTTTATTCTACGCGTTTAACTTGGACTAGATATACACATCACGCTGCCGATTTCTCTTCACAGTGTGATGTCCTCTTCCCCCCCCATCCCAATGCGTGCAGTTACTGATATAAAGTCCTTAGATATTAATTTAATATTATTTAAGCGCTTACATAGTATTATTCTGCCTCGGGCGGGGGGATGTTGGGGGGGGGTAGCGGCCCAGCTCGCAGCCTGGCAACGTCTCACCTCGTCCGGCTTGCCAATTTAGGCGAGGCCGCGGGCTCTGCACAGGACGAGGCATCACCATGCCAATGTAAAGTACAATTTTATTAAATATTTCGCTAACAACTCAGGTTTATTGTTTACTATTATTAAACAAATACGTTTACAAATATTACAATGATAATGTTTGTGTGCACATAACTCTGCTTCATTCTTTACTATTATGAAACTAATAAGTTGCCTAATACTGTATTACTATTATAATGTTCGTGTGCAGAAACTACATGCGTGTGCCTAAAGTCGATGTCTGTGTGTGTGAGTCCATATGTGTTTGTGTGCGTGTAAGTCGATGGGTTTCTATGTGTGTGGGTCCATGTCTGTGTGTAAGTCCATGTGTGTGTCTGTCTTTTTCAAACGGACAACGCCCCGTGTGTGTGTGTACGTAAAAGTGTTTGTGTGTGTCAGTCCATTTGTTTGCGTATCAGTCGCAGTGTGTTAGTCCACATGTTTGTGTAAGTCCATACGTCTGTGTTACCCTCGATGCGTGTGTAAGTCAATGTGTGTGTGTGAGTCAATGTGTGTGCATGGCTCCATCTGAGTGTGTAAGTCAATGTGCGTTTGTGTGTCTATGTGTGTCAGTCGATGTGTATGTGTGTGTCAGTCTATACGTGTGTGTTAGTCCACATGTGTAAGTCCATACATGTGTGTGTCACTCGAAGTGTGTGTGTAAGTCAATGCGTGTGTGTGAGTCGATGTGTGTTAGTCCATGTGTCTGTATCTAGAGTAGATGTCTGTGTGTCACAGTCCATATGTGTATGTGTGTGTAGGGCAATGTGTGTGCAAGTCTATGTATGTGTAAGTCCATTTGTGTGTGTCTTAGTCGATATGGATGTGTGTAAGTACATGTGTGTTTACCTCAATGTGTGTGAGTCCACGTATGTCTGTGTGTGAGTCGATGTGTGTGTGTGTGAATCGCTGTATGTGTGTTCGTCGATATATGTGTGTGTAACTCCATGTGTGTGTATCTAAAGTGCATGTCTATGCGTGTGTGAGTCCATATGTGTGTGTGTCAGTCCATGGGCGTCTGTTAGTCGCTTTGTGTGCATGGCTCCATGTCAGTCAGTGTAAGTCCATTTCTTTGCATGTCTGTAGGTCCATGTGTGCGTGTGAGTGAATGTATGTGCTTTATTGACCTGCTCAAGGCCTATGATATCATCGGTAGGCATGGCCTCTGGGTTGTTCTTCATGCTTTCGGAGTCCCTCAAACTTAGCTCACGATCCTTAAGGACCTTCATGATGGTGAGCGGCCCCGCGTCGAACTACATGGCCGTCAGTCAGAACCATTCCCTCTACACCAGGGGTCCTCAAACTTTTTAAACAGGGGGCCAGTTCACTGTCCCTCAGACCGTTGGAGGGCCGGACTATAGTTAAAAAAACTATGAACAAATTCCTATGCACACTGCATATATCTTATTTTGAAGTGAAGAAACAAAACGGGAACAAATACAATATTTAAAATGAAGAACAAGTAAAGTTAAATCAACAAACTTGCCAGTATTTCAATGGGAACTATGGGCCTGCTTTTGGCAAATGAGATGGTCAATGTCCGGTTCCATATTTGTCACTGCTAGTTATTTTATATATTATTGTTTGCTTTCTATCTGCGTGACTTTACCAAAAGAGCCAATAATATGGTAGCGCATTCTCTGTTTTTTTGCAGAGGTTCAAGGTTAAAAATAAGTTCTAGATACACACAGACTCACATAGAGATCCATATATTAGCACGGTTCGCTATGTATGGTGTGAAAGAAGTTCCAGATACACACAGAGACTCGGAGCAAGTTTGAGTCGCGTGTAGTCGTGGGCTCGTGGAAGTTGAACAGGCGCGTGTTGCTACTGACAGTAGTTGAATACGGTTGGATATACGCAGAGACAACAACCGCCATTCGCAACCAAGTGGTGGTGACGTCACCACGACGCTTGTGCCAGGCTATGTGCACCTTGAGGCCACGCGAATTGTCGAACGCCCACCGGCAGGTCACGGGGCAGACCCAGGTGCCACGGGTCAACTGAGATGACTGGCTGATGCACCACCTGTGCCCCTACTGTGCCAACTTGCTGTGCTTTAGCCACCCGGTGCCCCGCTCGTTGTCGTGAGCGTCGCTCCTCCACCCTCCGTTGTTGTTGGAGGGCAACTGCCTTGAGATGAACTGTATAGACTCGTCCTAAGCCATCAGATTCACCGTCAGCAGCACGTCGCTTCCATTTTTTTAGCAGTCCATGTAAAGTAGGAGGGAACTTAATGGTAGAGCAGGTGGGCAGCAAATGGGTCACTTGGGCACAAAACCAAGAACGCCATCATGGTGGTATCTTGTGGAGCCAGGGCCTGTTGTGGGGCATTTCCTTTGGTGACGTAGATGCGTTGACCATTTTGGAGGTGAAGTGCCGAATGGACGACTGTGGGGGAATGGTCATGGATGGGGAAGCCAAGAATTCTGCAAATGGCCTTAATGTTGCTGATGTATCTTCCTTGGAAAAAAAGTTTGAGCTCATGCACACTTTGCCCCTCTGTTTTGTAATGCAAAGACAGCCATGTCAGAGCCTTTGTTGATGTATTGGCAAACATATTTGATGGCTTTTTTAGAATAGCAAAATTTCACTTTAAAGTGGGCCTGGAAGATCTTGCACAGAAGAGGGCAGTAGGGAACGATCCACCGGTTGTGAACTTAATTAGCGAGTTAGTGGCAGGTCTGAGCGTTGTTTGAAATCCATGCTCAGTATTTCTGTGACGATATCGAGGATAGCCATCATGGGCCGACTGAGTGTCTTGCAAGTAGTTCCCTGGATACCTTTTGGTACACCTGTGGTCTTGCATACATGGTGCATTTGGATAGAACTGGACACATGGGCCATGGACGATTTGGTTGCAGACCACATAGAAAAAAGGGCAGGGTCTTGATCGGGTTAAGATAGCTCAGCACTGATAAATGTGTCAATGTGACTTGCATGAATTGTTTCCCTCATCCATAGCGAAATGTGAGCATGAGGTGGACGACGTTTTTGCCACCCAATGGTGTGCAAGCTACTGTTTTTCTATCCAAAGACGCCGCCTTCGTTAGTCATAATAAGCCTCTCATTAACTTTGAGTTTTTAGACCTAAGCTAAGATGTCATGTTTGTCTGGTGGCTTTTGGATTGGATAAAGGTAAACCTGCAACTCCTTTCATTTGAGATTGCAAGTGAAGGTGATGAATCACGCAGGAATAGAAGTTTCTTTAGAGACAGTTTTGTGAGGATGTCTTTGTCCTGCAGCTTTGTAATTGGAGGAATCTTGACGTGGTACCCATCTTGGCCTTGCGACAGAAAAATGTGTTATTGTAGGGCATCGTATGCTCCGTTAGTGTCAAGAAATTGTGCGATGGTGTTTTCTTGGTATGGAAGAACAATGTCTCTCTCACAATGTTCCTCACCCACCGTAAGAAAGCAAGGTCAATAATATTTGGGACATTGAACCTCCCTGCGTGCTCCCCGCTTTGGTGGAAAGTAAAGGTGCGGTATGGAAAAATTTAAATGGGTGCTGTTCCCACGAATGTCACAAAACGATAGACGAAATGCAATGGGCTGTAGCTAAGAAAATCCAACGTATTTAGCAGTATAACATATTAATCGGCATCGCAGTACTACATATCAGTAAATAGCGTGACGTGCGCAATCGAAACAATAGAAATGCAGTGAAGAAATAAGATGAAATAAGTTTATATTAAAGAGCAGCAGAGCAGTACGTACAGGTAAGTTGAGAAGTAGGCTACAGTCTAGATTACAGACTGCCAGTATGCTGACTCAATGACATAAGCATTGCTACAAAAGCTGGCAATATGGTCAGCAGCTGAAAAAGCAGGATACAGTCGACATGAAAGGCTGGCAGTACACTGAGTGAGGTAAAGAAGCAGGCAACAGATTATAGACTGTTCTGCCTCACGGCAGGGGTTTTGCCTCACGGCAGATGGGGGACGGGCGTATGTACACAGGGATTTCCTGTTTTTGATGCTAATTTGGTCACGTGACCAGGAAGTTGTGATTTAAGATTCCCGCTAAACCACGCGGGCATCGGCCATTACACACATAATTCAAGATGGCGGCACACATCACGTCCCAGTGAAGCCAGCCGCAATTGTCCATTGTGGGACTTTAAGAAGCATTGTCTGTAAGTCCGTTTATGTTCTTATATTGGCAATGCTGTTATAATGTTAGAATGACTGTTATAATGATGTAAATGCCTTTATAATGCTGTAACATTTTTATGATAAATACGAGTGCTAGTTAACAACGAAGCCTGCTACTGTACTTTCCATATTGTGAATGTTACTTGTAATTTAATAAATCGAGTCAAACTTGTACCCAAGTAACTTCATTGCGATCCTGAGAGCAAGGATGACGAAATATCTCATCCACAATTTAGTGTTATGTGTAATACTGTACATTTGGGGTGCAGTGTGATGAATACAAGATGTGCCTGTGTAGGGGTGTTAGAGAGAGAGCCCGTTATGCATGGCAGCTTAGGGCAAACAAACACAGTGGGCGGGGCTACGTGAGTGCACGGGGAGGTGCTCTCTACGACGTCCGCGCCAGGCACCCCGGGGGGGCCCCACCCCTCAGCAGGGGGTTGGGTATAAAAGGGGATGTATCGGAGGGCTCGGGGTTCTTGTTAAGCTAACCAGTGAAGACTGAAGACGTCTTAGCTAGAGCCCTGGACTCCCCTGGTTCGACGTCCTTATCAGGGCCGAACAGGACCGAGCCAGCGGCGTGGTCCCGAGATCCAGAGCCGGTGCTCCTGTCAGCACTGGTCTGGGACTCAGGGTACCGGGCCCGACTTACCAGTGTCGGGCCAGATAGCCTCCCCTAGCCCGTTAGAGGAGGACTAGGAGGCAGGCTAGAAAGTAGCTAGCGCGTGTATCCCCAGCTAGCCGGGTGAGGGGGCCGACACCCCCTCTAGAGTTGTATGCCACAACCGTGCTGTGTGTAATAAACCCGTGTGCCTCCAACTCCGGCGTCCAAGAGTCGTGAACTCTACTACATCTGGTGTCAGAAGTAAAGATCTACGAACATGGACACGCGCCGGACAGCTCGAGTCAGGGTACCGGAGGGGGAGGACACCGTTGCAGTCAGGGAGCCCGGGACGGCTGAAGAAAACACGGAGCAGTCGGGGTCGGATGCGTCCACACCGCAGCAACAGGAGAATGGGGAGCCGTCGACAGAGGGGCTGAGGGAGGCAGACGCTAAGCTGGCGGAGCTGCTGTACGCCGCTGCCGCAATGCTGGACCACATCACACAGCTGGGGGCTGCTGGACCGCCACGGAGCGACGGCAGCCGGCGACCACAGCGCCTTCCCGCCATTTCGGCGGAGCACCACTTTGAAAATCCCGCCATCACCGCAGCTGCTGTTGAGGGCGTGGCCGGGTTGAGCATCGAGTCCAACGGCGGGCATACAGTACCTGCCGCGTCATCACCAACGAACGGCACGTCACCACGAGTGCGGCCGGCGATGCCATCGGTTGTTCGCGCCGAGGCAGAGCCGGGTGAGGGGGACGGGGGAGTGCGACCTTCCACGGCAGCCGCTGCGTTACATCAGCGACTACCTCCACTCAAAGAATTTGTGGGCGAGGAAGGCGACTGGGGCGGCTTCCAGCGGCGCTTCCTCGCTCACCAGGAAATAGCGCAGTGGACGGACGCCGAGGCTCTCCGCGCGCTGCCGGCACTCCTCGACAGCGACGCCCTCGCCACTCTAACATCGGCACCGAAGGAGAGGCGCTCCACGCTGCAGACGGCGATGCAGCTGCTGGCTGCAGTCTACGGTCCGCCGTCGGACTGTCGCCAACTCTTTTACGATCGCCAGCGGGGGGCAAAGGAGTCGCCCCTGGCGTACCGCACAAGCCTCCTGGCACTGGCGAAGGCGGCCTTTCCACGGATGGACATCGAAGGGGTCGACGCCATGGTTACGGAAAAGATACTCCTGCTGGCGGACGACCTGGATATCGTCATCGTCGCACAAGACGACGCGGAGATGTGCTCCCTCCAAGCGGCACGACTCCTCCACGCAAACCTGCTCGCGCAACGACGGAAGGCCAGCAAGGCGGGGAGCGGGCGTGCCGTGGCTGCAGCCACCCTCCCGGCGGAAGAGATTTGCGCCATCGACCATCAACGGCAGCAGGGAGCGGGAGTACGGGCGGACCGGGGCGGTTCGAGCCATCTCGACCATCCATCGTCATCGCCAGCGCTCCCGCGCTGTTACAACTGCGGCATCCGGGGCCATGTCGCCTCGGGGTGCCGCTCTCCTCGGCAGCGGGGGACGACACCTCGACGGGACGCCGGCCCTCTTCCCAAGCTCCATCATCATAACCCGGCGAGTCGCGGCACCCCCCATGTTTGGCCCACGCACACGCCCGTCACACACTCAAACACCGCAGCGAATGGGGGGTCGATATCGCGCACCATCGCACCAACACGCACCACTCTGGGTACTCATATCGAACCCAGCCAGTGGTCCGTGTTGGCCCATCGTGTTGTAGCCGCTTCGTCGGGGTCGTCGGCCGTTGTGGGGCACATCGACGGGGTTGAGGTGCGCATCCTGGTCGATACGGGAGCATCGGCGACCATTATTTCGGAATTGATTTACAATATTCTCCCTGTCCAGAGCCGTCCTTTGATGCCCGTTAACGTGCCATTCTATGCTGCGAATGGGGGCTCACTTGGCATCATTGGACAAATTCGAGCCCAAATTTGTGTCGGGGATATTAAATTTTCTGGGCCGATTTTTGTTTCCTCCTCGCTGGCGGTTCCGTGCCTGCTGGGGACGGACTTCCTGGCCAAAATGCCGATTAGGATATTAATCGACCAGGGATGCATTGAGCTCCCGTCGGGCCGACGCATGGCGTTTCTGCCATCCCCCGTTAAGAGTCGGACGGCGTTCGCGACGGTGCCGGCGTTCGTAGATAGAACGGTGCGCGTTCCTCCGGGGGCACAAATGTTGATTCCTTTGAAACTTCGGCGGCCCTTCGCTAAGGGTATTGGAGCCCAGGGGGTTCTGCTGGGGCCGTCTAGGGCCGGGGTTAGTGGACCTCATTTACTTCCGGCCCAGACCATAGTAAGAGGGGACGGAGACCCCTTCATCGCGGTCCTCAATGTGGGCTCGCAGACGGTGGTGGTCCCACAGGGGACCGTGCTTGCTCACGCAACGCCGGTGCCCTGTGAGGAACCCGTCGCGAATCACGTGAGCGCTGTCTCTGCGCCGCGACCACATTCGGACAGCGATGAAGGGTGGCTCGAGGCGCTTTGTGCGGGATCGACGGACCTGTCAAATTCAGAGCGTCACCAACTTAAAGCACTACTGCGGGAATTTTCCGACGTTTTCAGTCGGGACAAATACGATTTGGGCTGCACTCATCTGCTGCGTCACCATATTGATACGGGTGACAGCGCGCCGATACGCCAGAATCCTTTTCGGTTAAGTCCCGCCGAAAAGGACCATGTCAAATCAGCTGTTGATGACATGTTAGCCGCCGACATCATTTCTCCTTCCACCAGCCCTTGGGGAGCGCCGATCGTCCTAGTTAAGAAACAGGACGGCTCGTTGCGGTTTTGCGTTGATTTTCGGCGCCTTAACAAAATTTCGGTGGCCGACGCATACCCGCTCCCACGGATGGACGAATCGCTTGACGCCTTGGCGGGAGCGCGATTCTTCTCCACATTGGATTTACTTTCGGGATTCTGGCAGCTTCCTCTGGACGATGATTCAAAGCCTAAAACTGCTTTCCGTACACCGCACGGCCTGTTCCAATTCAACCGGTTGCCGATGGGACTCCACTCAGCGCCGGCAACTTTCCAGCGTTTGATGGAATTAGTTTTGGCTGGATTGCAATGGGACTCGTGCTTGATTTATTTGGATGACGTTATCGTCTTTGGTAAAACATTTGACGAACATCTCCAGAGGTTGCGGGCGGTTTTCCAAAAGATGCGGGCTGCTAATTTGAAATTCAAACCCCAAAAATGTCACCTATTACGCAAATCGGTGCGTTATTTGGGACACATCGTGGGACGCTCGGGTATTGCTACCGATCCCGCCAAAACGCAGTGCGTCAGCTCCTGGCCAACTCCCACCTCGGTGGGGGAGGTCAGGAGTTTCATTGGCTTCGCGTCCTATTACCGACGGTTTGTCGCGGATTTTGCGACGATTGCGAAACCCCTACACGCTTTAACGTCAAAAGGGGTTCGGTTCCACTGGGGACAGGAGGAGGAGGCTGCTTTCCGCTCCCTTCGGGATGCTCTGGTGAAAGCTCCTCCCTTGGTTTACCCCGATTTTTCTAAGCCCTTTTTGCTTGACACCGATGCGAGCAACACGGGTATTGGGGGCGTGCTTTCCCAGGTGGTTGACGGCGTGGGACGGGTGGTCGCGTACGGTAGTCGGGCGTTGTCTCCTGCGGAGCAGAGATATTGTGTCACCCGTCGGGAACTGTTGGCAATTGTCTATTTCATCCAACAGTATCGCCCATATCTGTACGGTCGGCATTTCACCGTCCGCACAGATCATGCGGCACTACAGTACGCCCTGCGAGTTCAACAACCATCGGGACAATTGTCTCGATGGTTGGAGATTCTCCAGGACTTTGATTTTGAAACCACCTACCGTAAGGGCGTTCGCCACACCAATGCGGACGCTCTGTCACGCATGCCAACCACCTCCGAATGTGCATGCCTCCTGGGGTCTGGACGTTGCAGGCCTCCGGGGGACATATCGGTTCCGGTCTTGGCGGCCGCCGACGACGACGAAACATTGATTACTAATTCGATCGCACAACAGAGAAAAGATTCCCTGTTGGGGTTGCCCGTCACTGAATGGGGGCGCCTCCAGATGGAGGATACCTCCCTCCTTGGGTGGCGTCGTCGCGTCGGCGGTGCTGGGCGGGGGAGGGGTGGTGCCAACGCATGGGAAATGGTGCAAAGTCTGCTGATGTATTGGGACAGGAAATCCCATCGACACCGGCTGGTGGTCCCTTCTGGGTTGCGGGGCAAGGTGGTGTGGGCCGCTCACGAGCGCCTCCTACACCTGGGGACCCAAAAGACCCTCGCCTTGCTACAACTTGATTTTTTTTGGCCAGGCATGATGAGGGATGTCGGGGATTTATTGGGGTCATGCCCTCGGTGCGCGCAACGAAAACTGCCGGCACGGGAGTCTAACCCACCCTTGCAATCAATCAAAGTGTCCAGAATAAATGAGCTTGTCGCGCTGGATATTTTGGGCCCATTCCCCGCCACCCCCAGGGGCAATAGATATTTGTTGACTGGTGTGGAGTATTTTACGCGCTGGCCTATGGCCTAGCCCCTTGCCAACCAGTCGGCAGCAGCCATCGTGGAGGCCTTTGTTCAGGGATACGTCCTGGACAAAGGTGCTCCGAAGCGGCTGCTGACCGACCAGGGCAGACATTTTTCCGGCAAACTACGCCAACAAGTCTGTGAGCTCCTGGGCACGAAGAAAATTCGTACCTCCCCGTATCACCCGCAAACTGACGGGATGGTCGAGCGTCTGCATCGCACCATCACGTCAATGTTGTCACAGCAGGTTTCGGACTCACAGACTGATTGGGACCTGCAAATTCAAGGGGTCTTGGCGGCATACCGAATGGCCCCCCATGCAGCTACGGGATTTCCCCCCTTCTACCTCATGTACGGCCGCGAACCTGACCCGCCTGTTCGTGCCCAGCTGCAGATCTCCGCGCCGCAGGGAAAAACTAAATTGGCTGACCATGTAAAATTTAATCTGGCCAAATTAACAGAGGCACGGGATGCTGCCATGCAAAACTCTGACCTCCGTCAGAAAGCGAATGAGCGGCTCAGACTGGGTCGGGCGCACATGCTGCAGTGGAAGCCGGGGCACAAGGCATGGCTGCACTGTCCCCAGGTGCCACTTGCAACCTCCTCTAAGCTGGTGCGACCATGGCGGGGCCCTGTGGAGGTGGTCGAGGTTTTGCGGCCGCAGTGCGTGCGCATCAAATGGGGGAAGCGGCGGTGGTTCGTGCACCCCTCTAGATTAAAACCCTTCGTTGCGGTACACATCCCCACTTCACACACGCGTGGCCAAACATGTGGGGGGTCGACCGACTCACTGGGTCCGTCTCCGTCGCTCTCATCTAATGCCTTGCTGGCTGTGCCACCTCCAGGTGCATCAGGAGTGACGGGCTCACGCCCAATCACCCCTCCTGGGGATGCCAAGGGTCAAGCGGCGTCGGATGAGGACTCACTCCAAGACGGACAGTTGCCACCTGACGGTCCGCCACCCGGGGTTACCCCGTGTGAGGGGCCCGCTGCAAGGACGCGCGCTAAAATGCGCAGACTGTTGTGAGGCCGGAAGATGTGTACATAGGTTGTGTTCATTGTGTGTTGTGTGTGTGGTGTGTTCCCTGCTCATTGGATGTACATATGTTGGGTTCGCCATGTGTTGTGTGTGTGGTGGATTCCCTGCAAATTGTATATAGGCTGGTTTTACGGAATTCGTATTTATTCGGGGGGGGGGTGCGTCGGGTTGTTTCTCTTCTCGCTGTTGCGTTCTTGTGTTCTTGTTGTTGTTCTTGTTATTGTTGAAAAATAGTGAGGCACACGCGCGGTCAGGGGGTAAATGCGCTTTTATTGTCGTTTTTTTTGTGTGTTGGCAGCCGGGACGGCTGCAAGCTATGCGGGGGGTGATGTAGGGGTGTTAGAGAGAGAGCCCGTTATGCATGGCAGCTTAGGGCAAACAAACACAGTGGGCGGGGCTACGTGAGTGCACGGGGAGGTGCTCTCTACGACGTCCGCGCCAGGCACCCCGGGGGGGCCCCACCCCTCAGCAGGGGGTTGGGTATAAAAGGGGATGTATCGGAGGGCTCGGGGTTCTTGTTAAGCTAACCAGTGAAGACTGAAGACGTCTTAGCTAGAGCGCTGGACTCCCCTGGTTCGCCGTCCTTATCAGGGCCGAACAGGACCGAGCCAGCGGCGTGGTCCCGAGATCCAGAGCCGGTGCTCCTGTCAGCACTGGTCTGGGACTCAGGGTACCGGGCCCGACTTACCAGTGTCGGGCCAGATAGCCTCCCCTAGCCCGTTAGAGGAGGACTAGGAGGCAGGCTAGGAAGTAGCTAGCGCGTGTATCCCCAGCTAGCCGGGTGAGGGGGCCGACACCCCCTCTAGAGTTGTATGCCACAACCGTACTGTGTGTAATAAACCCATGTGCCTCCAACTCCGGCGTCCAAGAGTCGTGAACTCTACTACACATACACACACACAGATACATACACACAGACACACACACAGTCACAGTGACACACACACACACAGATACACACACACACACAGAGATACACACACAGACACAGTGACACACACACACACAGATACACACACACACAGATACACACACACACACACAGATACACACAGACACAGTGACACACACACACAGATACACACACACACAGAGATACACACACACACAGATATACACACACACACACAGATACACACACAGACAGTGACACACACACACACAGATACACACACACACAGAGATACACACACACACAGATATACACACACACACACAGAGATACACACACACACACACAGATACACACACACAGATACACACACACACAGATACACACACACACAGATACACACACAGACACAGTGACACACACACAAATACAGACACACACAGATACACACACACACACAGACACACACACAGACATGAGAGTGGGCCTGTCGCTTTTTCTCAATTAACCTGAACACCTCCTCTGTCAGCCAGGGTTTCTGGGGAGGTCTGGACCGCGTACCCAAAGCAGCCATTGCAGCTGCATGAGTCACAGTCTTAAACCTCGCCCATTTACCCTCGACATCAGGTGGAGTGGGGGACGATGCCAACCCCAGCTGCAAGCAATGATGAAATTCTCGCTTGCAACTTTCATCAGCTAGCTGAGACCAGGCCACTTTTGGTTGGAATGGGGTCCTGGGTGTACACCCACCACCGGAGTGGAAGAATGGCAGGCGCATCTTACAGATGACTAGTCGATGGTCAGGGGTCAGATCAGCTCCACGGTAGGTCCTGGTGTCAAGGACATGGGCTCGCATCCGCTGGTCCGTCACTATGTAGTCCAGCAGATGTTCTTGCTTGGACCCGGCATGTATCCATGATGTTGTGTGGATGCGCCGATGCCGGAAGAGCGTGTTGGTAATTACAAGCCCATGGGCTGCACAAAAATCTAGCAGCCTTCTACCGTTATTATTGAGCTGATCTGGCCCATGCCTTCCAATCACTCCAGACCAGGTGCCAGCATCATGACCAACTCGGGCATTGAAGTCACCCAACAAGATGACTCTGTCCCGAGTGGCCACTTTAGCCAGCACCTGTGACAGGTCATAGAAAGCGTCTGACTCATCGGCTTTGCCTGCATCCCTCCACGGATGTTCGTCTTCGGTGGGGGCATAAGTAACCACGACCACCACTCCTCGCCTCTGGTTGATGGGAAGGCGAGCCCAAAGTATCCTGGGGCTTACAGCTTCCCACACCTCACCGCCACGCTCCCACGCCCCCTTCATTCTTTTGTTCAGAAGAAGAGCCACACCCTGTTGTTTGGCAGTCTCCTGCCCCGAGTAGAGGACTGTCCACCCCTCATGGTGGCAGGAGCCAGAACCGGTCCACCGGACCTCCTGAATGCCACAGAGATCCAGGCGGTACCGGTCCAGCTCCCGACAGAGGAGTGGCAGCCTCTCCTCCGCAGTGAGCGTTCGAACATTCCACGTGGCCATCCGCAATGGTTTTTCGTTGTTTCTGGAGGAGCCCCGAGGGTGAAAATTCAATCTCCTGGCTCCGCCAAATGGGGTTTGGCCAGGAGACGTCATAAAAGCCTGACCCCCCGGGGCCTCCGGCACAAGCTTATTAATTACAGGTTTATGTTTAATTCGTGGTTTAGTGGTGGTTAATTGAAGGTGGAGGGGTTACCAGCCCCTCGCACCCGTCCAGAGCCCCCGTTTAGCCACTGTGGTGGTCACAGACGCTATGAGGGGAGAGGCCAATGGGCATTGGCCCTCCCCCCACAGCACTGCCCACGACAGTGTTGCCCGTCCGGCACCGCGAGGAGATAGGAGGTTGTTTTGCCGGACAGCGACACACACACACACACAAACACAGACACACACAAATACACACACACAGACACACACACAGACACCCGCCCACCCAACCACTTGCTCACTCACCCACTCACCCACCCACCCACTCACCCACCCACTCACTAACTCACCCCCCCACCCCCCCACCCACCCACCCACTCACTCACCCACCCACCCACTCACTCACCCACCCACCCACACACTCACCCCCCACCCACTGCCCCACTCACCCACCCACCCACTCACCACCCACTCACCCACCCACCCACTCACCACCCACTCACCCACCCACCCACTCACCACCCACTCACCCACCCACCCACCCAATCACTCACCCACTCCCCCACTCACCCACCCACTCACCCACCCACTCACCACTCACTCATTCACCCACCCACCCACCCACTCACCCCCCACCCACTCACCCACTCACCCACCCACTCATCCCCCCACTCTCACCCACCCACTCACCCACTCTCACCCTCCCACCTCTCTCACCCATCTACCTCACTCACCCACCCACCCACCCACTCACTCACCCACCCACTGACCCACCCACCCACTGACCCACCCACTCACCCACCCACCCACCCACTCCCCCACCCACCCACCCACTCACCCACCCACTCACCCACCCAACCACCTACCCACCCACCCCCCCACCTACTCATTCACTCACTCACCCACCCACCCACCCACCCACTCACTCACTCACTCACTCACACCCACCCACTCACCTACCCGATCCACCCACCGACCCACTCACCCACCGACCCACTCACCCACCGACCCACTCACCCACCCACCCACTCACCCACCCACCCACCCACCCACCCATCCACCCACCCACCCATCCACCCACCCACCCACCCACCCACCCACCCATCCACCCACCCACCCACCCATCCACCCACCCACCCACCCATCCACCCACCCACCCATCCACCCACCCACCCATCCACCCACCCACCCATCCACCCACCCACCCACCCACTCACTCACTCACTCACCCACCTACCCACTCACTCACCCACCCACTCACTCACCCACTCACTCACTCACTCACCCACCCACTCACCCACTCACTCACCCACCCACTCACCCACCCACCCACCTACCCACCCCCCCACCTACTCACTCACCCACCCACCCACCCACCCACTCACCCACCCACCCACTCACCCATCCACTCACCCCCCCACCCACTCACCCCCCCACCCACTCACCCACCCACTCACCCACCCACTCACCCCCCACTCACCCACCCACCCACTCACTTACCCACTCACCCACTCACTCACCCACTCACCCACCCACTCACCCACCCACTCACCCACTCACCCACCCACTCACCCACCCCCTCACCCACCCACCCACTCACCCACCCACCCACTCACCCACCCACCCACTCACCCACCTACCCACTCACCCACCCACCCACCTACCCACCCCCCCACCTACTCACTCACCCACCCACTCACCCACCCACCCACTCACCCATCCACTCACCCCCCCACCCACTCACCCACCCACTCACCCACCCACTCACCCACTCACCCACCCACCCACTCACCCACCCACCCACTCACCCACTCACCCACCCACCCACCCACCCACTCACCCACCCACCCACCCACCCACTCACCCACCCACCCACTCACCCACCCACCCACTCACCCACCCACCCACCCACCTACCCACTCACCCACCCACCCACCCACTCACCCACCCACCCACCCACTCACCCACCCACCCACCCACTCACCCACTCACCCACCCACCCACCCACCCACCCACTCACTCACTCACCCACTCACCCACCCAACCACTCACTCACTCACTCACCAAGAAACTGGAGGACGCTGCTGAACCCCGAGGAGATCAGGTCAAATATGAAGGACATGACGTGGCTGGACGCAGCAGCAGCAGATTGAGGTCCGTGTGGGAGGCAGAGAGACCTTGACAAGCTGTGGGAGATGAGAGGGAGATGTGAGTGAGTTGGTGAGTGAGTGGGTGGGTGAGTGGGTGGGTGGTTGAGTGGGTGAGTGAGTGAGTGGGTGGGTGGGTGGGTGGGTGGGTGAGTGAGTGGGTGAGTGGGTGAGTGGGTGGGTGAGTGAGTGGGTGGGTGAGTGAGTGGGTGAGTGGGTGGGTGAGAGAGTAAGTGGGTGAGTGGGTGAGTGGGTGGGTGAGTGAGTGGGTGGGTGGGTGGGTGAGTGAGTGGGTGAGTGGGTGAGTGAGTGGGTGGGTGGGTGAGTGACTGAGTGGGTGAGTGGGTGGGTGAGTGAGTAAGTGGGTGAGTGGGTGGGTGAGTGAGTGGGTGAGTGAGTGAGTGAGTGGGTGTGGTGAGTGAGTGAGTGAGTGAGTGGGTGGGTGGGTGAGTGAGTGGGTGAGTGGGTGGGTGAGTGAGTAAGTGGGTGAGTGGGTGAGTGGGTGGGTGGGTGAGTGGGTGGGTGGGTGAGTGAGTGAGTGAGTGCGTGTGTAAGTGAGTGAGTGGGTGAGTGAATGAGTGAGTGAGTGGGTGAGTGAGTGAGTAGCTGGGTGGGTTAGTGGGTGGGTGAGTGGGTGGGTGGGTGAGTGAGTGGGTGGGTGGGTGAGTGAGTGGGTGGGTGAGTGGGTGGGTGGGTGAGTGGGTGGGTGAGTGGGTGGGTGGGTGAGTGGGTGAGTGAGTGAGGGGGTGAGTGAGTGAGTGAGTGGGTGAGTGGGTGGGTGGGTGAGTGAGTGAGTGGGTGAGTGGGTGGGTGAGTGGGTGGGTAGTGAGTGGTGAGTGAGTCTCTGGGTGAGTGAGTGAGTCCGCGAGTGAGTCTCTGAGTGAGTCTGTGAGTGAGTGGTGAGTTAATCTCTGAGTGAGTCTCTGGGTGAGTGAGTGGTGAGTCTTTGAGTCTCTGAATGAGTCTCTGGGTGAGTCTGTGAGTGAGTCTCTGGGTGGTCTGTGAGTGAGTGGGTGAATCTGTGAGTGAGTGGTGAGTCTGTGGGTCTCTGGGTGAGTCTGTGAGTGAGTGGGTGAATCTGTGAGTGAGTGGTGAGTCTGTGAGTCTCTGGGTGAGTCTGTGAGTGAGTCTGTGAGTGAGTGAGTCTCTGGGTGAGTGAGTGAGTCTCTGGGTAAGTGGTGAGTGAGTCTGTGGGTGGGTGAGTGAGTCTGAGAGTCTCTGAGTGAGTCTCTGAGTGAGTCTCTGAGTGAGTCTGTGAGTGAGTCTCCGAGTGGGTCTCCGAGTGAGTCTCTGGGTGAGTCTCTGGGTGAGTCTCTGAGTGAGTCTGAGTGAGTCTGTGAGTGAGTCTCTGAGTGAGTCTGTGAGTGAGTCTCTGAGTGAGTCTGTGAGTGAGTCTCTGAGTGAGTCTGTGAGTGAGTCTCCGAGTGGGTCTCCGAGTGAGTCTCTGGGTGAGTCTCTGGGTGAGTCTCTGGGTGAGTCTGTGAGTGAGTCTCTGAGTGAGTCTCTGGGTGAGTCTGTGAGTGAGTCTGTGAGTGATTCTGTGAGTGAGTCTGTAAGTGAGTCTGTAAGTGAGTGAGTCTCTGGGTGAGTCTGTGAGTGAGTCTGTGAGTGAGTCTGTGAGTGAGTCTGTGAGTGAGTCTCTGGGTGAGTCTGTGAGTGAGTCTCTGAGTGAGTCTCTAGGTGAGTGAGTGAGTCTGCGAGTGAGTCTCTGAGTGAGTCTGTGAGTGAGTCTCTGAGTGAGTCAGTGAGTGAGTGGTGAGTGAGTGGTGAGTGAGTCTGTGAGTGAGTCTGTGAGAGAGTCTGTGAGTTAGCCTGTGAGTGAGTCTGTGAGTGAGTCTCTGAGTGAGTCTGCGAGTGAGTCTCTGGGTGAGTCTGTGAGAGAGTCTGTGAGTGAGTCTGTGAGTGAGTCTGTGAGTGAGTCTCTGAGTGAGTCTGCGAGTGAGTCTCTGAGTGAGTCTCTGAGTGAGTCTCTGAGTGAGTCTCTGAGTGAGTCTCTGAGTGAGTCTCTGAGTGAGTCTCTGAGTGAGTCTCTGGGTGAGTGAGTCTCTGAGTGAGTCTGTGAGTGAGTCTCTGAGTGAGTCTCTGAGTGAGTCTCTGAATCTCTGAGTGAGTCTCTGATTGAGTCTCTGGGTGAGTCTGTAAGTGAGTCTCTGAGTGAGTCTCTGAGTGAGTCTCTGAGTGAGTCTCTGGGTGAGTGAGTCTGTGAGTGAGTCTCTGGATGAGTGAGTGGTGAGTCTGTGAGTCTCTGAGTGATTTTCTAGGCGAGTCTGTGAGTGAGTCTCTGAGTGAGTGGTGAGTGAGTCTCTGAGTGAGTTTCTAGGCGAGTCTCTGAGTGAGTCTGTGAGTGAGTCTGTGAGTGAGTCTCTGAGTGAGTCTCTGGGTGAGTGAGTGAGTCTGTGAGTGAGTCTCTGAGTGAGTCTCTGAGTGAGTCTCTGGGTGAGTGAGTGAGTCTGTGAGTGAGTCTCTGAGTGAGTGGTGAGTGAGTCGCTTGGTGAGTCTGTGAGTGAGTCTGTGGGTGAGTGTCTGAGTGAGTCACTGGGTGAGTCTGTGAGTGAGTCTGTGAGTGAGTCTGTGAGTGAGTCTGTGAGTGAGTCTCTGGGTGAGTCTGTGAGTGAGTCTGTGAGTGAGTCTGTGAGTGAGTCTCTGAGTGAGTCTCTGGGTGAGTGAGTGAGTGAGTCTGTGAGTCTGTGAGTGAGTGAGTGGTGAGTGAGTCTCTGGGTGAGTGAGTGGTGAGTGAGTGGTGAGTCTGTGAGTCTGTGAGTGAGTCTCTGAGTGAGTGAGTGGTGAGTGAGTCTCTGGGTGAGTGAGTGGTGAGTGAGTGGTGAGTCTGTGAGTCTGTGAGTGAGTCTCTGAGTGAGTCTCTGGGTGAGTGAGTGAGTGGTGAGTGAGTGGTGAGTGAGTGGTGAGTGAGTGAGTGGTGAGTGAGTCTCTGAGTGAGTCTCTGAGTGAGTCTGTGAGTGAGTCTGTGAGTGAGTCTCTGAGTGAGTCTCTGAGTGAGTCTCTGAGTGAGTCTCTGAGTGAGTCTCTGAGTGAGTCTCTGAGTGAGTCTCTGGGTGAGTCTCTGGGTGAGTGAGTGAGTCTGTGAGTCTGTGAGTGAGTCTGTGAGTCTGTGAGTGAGTCTGTGAGTCTGTGAGTGAGTCTGTGAGTGAGTCTGTGAGTGAGTCTGTGAGTGAGTCTGTGAGTGAGTCTCTGAGTGAGTCTCTGAGTGAGTCTCTGAGTGAGTCTCTGGGCGAGTCTCTGAGTGAGTCTCTGGGTGAGTCTGTGAGTGAGTCTCTGGGTGAGTCTCTGAGTGAGTGAGTGAGTCTTTGAGTGAGTCTTTGAGTGAGTCTCTGAGTGAGTCTCTGAGTGAGTCTCTGAGTGAGTCTCTGAGTGAGTCTCTGAGTGAGTCTCTGGGTGAGTGAGTGAGTCTGTGAGTGAGTCTCTGAGTGAGTCTCTGGGTGAGTGAGTGAGTCTCTGGGTGAGTCTGTGAGTGAGTCTCTGAGTGAGTCTCTGAGTGAGTCTCTGAGTGAGTCTCTGAGTGAGTCTCTGAGTGAGTCTGTGAGTGAGTCTCTGAGTGAGTCTCTGAGTGAGTCTCTGAGTGAGTCTCTGAGTGAGTCTCTGAGCGAGTCTCTGAGTGAGTCTCTGAGTGAGTCTCTGAGTGAGTCTCTGGGTGAGTGAGTGAGTCTCTGAGTGAGTCTCTGAGTGAGTCTCTGAGTGAGTCTCTGAGTGAGTCTGTGAGTGAGTCTGTGAGTGAGTCTGTGAGTGAGTCTGTGAGTCTCTGGGTAAGTCTGTGAGTGAGTGAGTGGGTGAGTGAGTCTCTGGGTGAGTCTCTGGGTGAGTCTGTGAGTGAGTCTGTGAGTGAGTCTCTGGGTGAGTCTGTGAGTGAGTCTCTGGGTGAGTCTCTGGGTGAGTCTCTGGGTGAGTCTCTGGGTGAGTCTCTGGGTGAGTCTGTGAGTGAGTCTCTGGGTGAGTCTGTGAGTGAGTGGGTGAATCTGTGAGTGAGTGGTGAGTCTGTGAGTCTCTGGGTGAGTCTGTGGGTGAGTCTGTGGGTGAGTCTGTGAGTGAGTCTGTGGGTGAGTCTGTGGGTGAGTCTCTGAGTGAGTCTCTGAGTGAGTCTCTGAGTGAGTCTCTGAGTGAGTCTCTGAGTGAGTCTCTGGGTGAGTGAGTGAGTGGGTGGGTGGGTGAGTGAGTGGGTGGGTGGGTGAGTAGTGAGTGGTGAGTGAGTCTCTGGGTGAGTCTCTGAGTGAGTGAGTCTCTGAGTGAGTCTGTAAGTGAGTCTGTGAGTGAGTCTGTGAGTGAGTCTGTGAGTGAGTCTCTGACTGAGTCTCTGGGTGAGTCTGTGAGTGAGTGGGTGAGTCTGTGAGTGAGTCTCTGAGTGAGTCTCAGACTGTGTCTCTGACTGAGTGTGAGTGAGTGGGTGAGTCTGTGAGTGAGTCTCTGGGTGAGTGAGCGAGTCTGCGAGTGAGTCTCTGAGTGAGTCTGTGAGTCTGTGAGTGAGTGAGTCTCTGAGTGAGTCTCTGAGTGAGTCTCTGAGTGAGTCTCTGAGTGAGTCTCTGAGTCTCTGAGTGAGTCTCTGAGTGAGTCTCTGGGTGAGTGAGTGAGTCTCTGAGTGAGTCTCTGAGTGAGTCTCTGGGTGAGTGAGTCTGTGAGTGAGTCTCTGAGTGAGTGAGTGAGTCTCTGAGTGAGTCTCTGAGTGAGTGAGTGAGTCTCTGAGTGAGTCTCTGAGTGAGTCTGTGAGTCTCTGAGTGAGTCTCTGTGTGAGTCTGTGAGTCTCTGAGTGAGTCTGTGAGTGAGTCTCTGAGTGAGTCTCTGAGTGAGTGGTGAGTGAGTGGTGAGTGAGTGGTGAGTGAGTTAGTGAGTGAGTCTCTGAGTGAGTATCTGAGTGAGTGAGTCTGTAAGTGAGTCTCTGAGTGAGTCTCTGAGTCTCTGAGTGAGTCTCGGGGTGAGTCTCTGGGTGAGTCTCTGAGTGAGTGAGTCTGTGAGTGAGTCTGTGTTTCTCTCCGCCGTGGCTCCAACACTAACCAAGGCAGAGCAAGGGGGTGTAAACCAACCGGCTCCAACGTCCACCCAACATCCACCCAACGTCCCCTCAACGTTTCCGAGGGAGGGAGGGGTCGACTTAAAGCCCCTTTAATTCTGACACAAACAAACAAACAACAACAAACCACGAGACTTCAAAAAAATTAACCCATAAAAACAAAGTGTTTCACTATAAATTCTTTATATGCGTGGCGGCTAGAGTCCTCTCGTCCTCTGGCTTGAGATGGCTGCCACCTATGGGTCAGATGATTGCCTGCCACCATTAAGCAATTGGTAATTAAATATAAAAATTTTGTCCTAGAAAGTGTAAAAATTTTTAATTGTTTTTTTTTCACGAACATCAATTGCCACGCACAACGAGTCTGTGTGCAAAATGTCAGCTCGATTGGATCACGGGAAGTGGGTTAAAAAACGACCGAAAGATTTGCACGGTCATAAGCGCGCAAGCAAGCAAGCGAACTTAATATAAAGGATTTAAAAAATTAACCCGTAAAAACAAAGTTTTTCACTCTAAATCCTTTATATGCGTGGCATCGGTTTTATTTTATTATTCATTTCTGTTTTTCTTGAGTAAGAGTTTCATTTTGATCACATTGGTATTTTAAATTAAATATGACATTTTTTTTTTCTAAAAAGTGGAAAATTTTGGAAGTTTTTTTTTTTCACGAAAATTAATTGTCACGCACAACGAGTCAGTGTGCAAAATGTCAGCTCGATTGGATCACGGGAAGTGGGTTAAAAAACGACCGCAAGATTTGCACGGTCCTAAGCAAGCAAGCAAGCAAACTTAATATAAAGGATTCAAAAAATTAACCCGTAAAAACAAAGTTTTTCACTCTAAATCCTTTATATGCGTGGCATCGGTTTTATTTTATTGTTCATTTCTGTTTTTCTTGAATAAGAGTTTCATTTTGATCACATTGGTATTTTAAATTAAATATGACATTTATTTTTTTCCTAAAAAGTGGAAAAAATTTTCACGAAAATCAATTGTCACGCACAACGAGTCTGTGTGCAAAATGTCAGCTCGATTGGATCACGGGAAGTGGGTTAAAAAACGACCGAAAGATTTGCACGGTCCTAAGCAAGCAAGCAAGCGAACTTAATATAAAGGATTTAAAAATACAACGGTTTTGTCAACAACTGGTCCAACACCAAATGAGACTAGGCTCTAAGAAAAGCTGTCTCGGGTGTGGACCAATCAACTTCAAGGACAGTGCATACATTATCAGAGTTATGTTTTTTGTTTGCATTACGACTGCAGGTATTGCGGTCAATGCAAACATGACTCCTCGTAAAAAAGGTGTCAGTTTTGTTGCCAGATAGAAGGGTAAAAAAACAATTATCATATTTTTCGACTGGCAAATGAGGTTCCAATGGTGTAAATGCTTTACCCCGAGCTCTCAATACTCTGATGGTGCATTGTCTTTGAGTTGTACGCCTTTTGGCGTCATCTGGTCCAACACCATGTGAGACTAGGCTCTAAGAAAAGCTGTCTCGGGTGTGGACCAATCAACTTGAAGGACAGTGCATATCATTATCAGAGTTGTGTGTTTTGTTTGCATTATGGCTGCAGGTATTGTGCTTATTGCAAACATGATCCCTTGTATAAAGGTGTCAGTTTTTGTACCAGTTGAAAGAGTAAAAACCTATCACTATATTTTGATACTGGTAAAGGAGATGTCTCATAGTGTAAATGCTTTACCCCGAGCTCTCATACTCTGATGGTGCATTGTCTTTGAGTTGTGCGCCTTTTGGCGTCATCTGGTCCAACACCATGTGAGACTAGGCTCTAAGGAAAGCTGTCTCGGGTGTGGACCAATCAACTTCAAGGACAGTGCATATCATTATCAGAGTTATGTTTTTTTCATTATGACTGCAGGTATTGTGGTCTATGCAAACATGACTCCTCGTAAAAAAGGTGTCAGTTTTGTTGCCAGATATGAAGTATTCGGAATGACGGCGGAAAACCACTTGACGGGTAGCACACTTTATAAAATCTTGTCTTTCCACAATAACACGTGTGGTCACTATTTCTCACACTACACACTCCACTTGACACGTGTGGTCACTACAACTCACGCTGCACATTCCACTTGACACGTGTGGTTACTACGGCTCACGGTGCACGCTCACGCTACTCGCTCACGGTGCACGCTCACGCTACTCGCTCACGGTGCACGCTCACGCTACTCGCTCACGGTGCACGCTCACGCTACTCGCTCACGGTGCACGCTCACGCTACACGCTCACGGTGCACGCTCACGGGCACTCCAGCCCCGTAGCGTCCGTGGAGCCTACAGACCCACCCCAGCTTGGGCGTGGGTCACGACCTCTGGGTCCCGCGGGCCGGCCCTCACACAGACGTTCGGCCCCGGGTCCCAAGGTCCCGCCTCTGAGCCACACAGGGCCCCGGTCCCCACAAGGACAGCGGGACTAGGTGCCTCAGGGCCCTATCTCTTCCTCCTCCGTCTTCTGTCTTCACTGGTCACCAACTCCTCGTGCGCCTGTGCGCACCGCCTTATATAGCCTCCGCTCCCGGGAGACGGAGCGTATGCGGACCGCGACGTGAGCACCCCCTTAGTTGACCAATCCCCACGCGCTGCCACACGATCCCCCCGCTGTCAGCGCGCGTCACCGATACCCAGCCAATCACTACCTCATAACCCATGACCCCGCGCTGACCCATGATCCTTCACCGTCAGCGCGCGTCACCAACACACACAGCCAATCACCACGCGCTGGCACACGATCCTTACCCCAGCGCGTATCACCACTACAGATAGAAGGGTAAAAACCAGTTATCATATTTTCTACTGGCAAATGAGGTTCCAATGGTGTAAATGCTTAACCCTGAGCTCTCATACTCTGATAGTGCATTGTCTTTGAGTTGTGCGCCTTTTGGCGTCATCTGGTGCAACACCATGAGAGACTAGGCTCTAAGGAAAGCTGTCTCGGGTGTGGACCAATCAACTTCAAGGACAGTGCATATCATTATCATCATCAGAGTTGTTTCTTTTTGTTTGCATTTTGACTGCTTGTGTTGTGGTTATTGCAAACATGATGCCTTGTATAAAGGTGTCAGTTTTTGTACCAGTTGAAAGGGTAAAAACCTACCACTATATTTTGCCACTGGTAAAGGAGATGTCTCATAGTGCAAATGCTTACCCCGAGCTCTCATACTCTGATGGTGCATTGTCTTTGAGTTGTGCGCCTTTTGGCGTCATCTGGTCCAACACCATGTGAGACTAGGCTCTAAGGAAAGCTGTCTCGGGTGTGGACCAATGAACTTCAAGGACCATGTGAGACTAGGCTATAAGGAAAGCTGTCTCGGGTGTGGACCAATGAACTTCAAGGACCATGTGAGACTAGGCTCTAAGGAAAGCTGTATTGGGTGTGGACCAATGAACTTCAAGGACCATGTGAGACTAGGCTCTAAGGAAAGCTGTCTCGGGTGTGGACCAATCAACTTCAAGGACAGTGCATATCATTATCATCATCAGAGTTGTTTCTTTTTGTTTGCATTTTGACTGCTTGTGTTGTGGTTATTGCAAACATGATGCCTTGTATAAAGGTGTCAGTTTTTGTACCAGTTGAAAGGGTAAAAACCTACCACTATATTTTGCCACTGGTAAAGGAGATGTCTCATAGTGCAAATGCTTACCCCGAGCTCTCATACTCTGATGGTGCATTGTCTTTGAGTTGTGTGAGACTAGGCTCACACAACTCAAGGAAAGCTGTCTCGGGTGTGGACCAATCAACTTCAAGGACCATGTGAGACTAGGCTCTAAGGAAAGCTGTCTCGGGTGTGGACCAATCAACTTCAAGGACAGTGCATATCATTATCATCATCAGAGTTGTTTCTTTTTGTTTGCATTTTGACTGCTTGTGTTGTGGTTATTGCAAACATGATGCCTTGTATAAAGGTGTCAGTTTTTGTACCAGTTGAAAGGGTAAAAACCTACCACTATATTTTGCCACTGGTAAAGGAGATGTCTCATAGTGCAAATGCTTACCCCGAGCTCTCATACTCTGATGGTGCATTGTCTTTGAGTTGTGCGCCTTTTGGCGTCATCTGGTCCAACACCATGTGAGACTAGGCTCTAAGGAAAGCTGTCTCGGGTGTGGACCAATGAACTTCAAGGACCATGTGAGACTAGGCTCTAAGGAAAGCTGTCTCGGGTGTGGACCAATGAACTTCAAGGACCATGTGAGACTAGGCTCTAAGAAAAGCTGTCTCGGGTGTGGACCAATGCACTTCAAGGACCATGTGAGACTAGGCTCTAAGGAAAGCTGTCTCGGGTGTGGACCAATCAACTTCAAGGACCATGTGAGACTAGGCTCTAAGGAAAGCTGTCTCGGGTGTGGACCAATCAACTTCAAGGACAGTGCATATCATTATCATCATCAGAGTTGTTTCTTTTTGTTTGCATTTTGACTGCTTGTATTGTGGTTATTGCAAACATGATGCCTTGTATAAAGGTGTCAGTTTTTGTACCAGTTGAAAGGGTAAAAACCTACCACTATATTTTGCCACTGGTAAAGGAGATGTCTCATAGTGTAAATGTTTACCCCGAGCTCTCAATACTCTGATGGTGCATTGTCTTTGAGTTGTGCGCCTTTTGGCGTCATCTGGTCCAACACCATGTGAGACTAGGCTCTAAGGAAAGCTGTCTCGGGTGTGGACCAATCAACTTCAGGGACAGTGATTATCATTATCAGAGTTTACACCATTGGTACCTCATTTGCCAGTAAAAAATATGTGAGTGGTGAGTCTGTGACAATTATCATTATCAGAGTTGTTTCTTTTTGTTTGCATTCTGACTGCTTGTGTTGTGGTTATTGCAAACATGATGCCTTGTATAAAGGTGTCAGTTTTTGTACCAGTTGAAAGGGTAAACACCTATTACTATTGAAGTACCGGTGAAGACGCTGGACACCCAGGTTGAGGCACACGTATATTTATTTCAGCTTATCGGTACAGGACAACACTAGAGGGGGTAGCGGCCCCCTCACCCGGATAACTGGGGATACCCCCTAGCTAATCTCACCTATCCCCAAGTCCTCCTCTAACGAGCTAGGGGAGGCTAACTGGCCCGACACTGGTGAGTCGGGCTACGGTCTCCGGAGTCCCAGGGTCTAACCCTGGTTCACGGAACCACGCCTCTGGCTCGCTCCTCTGCAGCCCTGACAAGGGCGGCGTCGAGGGGAGTCCAGGGCTCTAGCTAGAGGATCTTCACTCTTCCTCCTTCGTTCCCAGACTGAGCCCCGAGCTCTCTTTGTCCTCCCCCTTTATACCCCCCATCAGGATCACAACCCCCCAGGCTGCCTGATGCGGACGTCGCTGCGGGCACCCCCCCCGTGTACTCCCGTAACTCCGCCCACTGTGTTTGTTACCCATTGGATCGTATGCACTTACAGCCCTCCCGTAACAGCCCTACATCACCCCCCCCATTACAGCTCGCAGCCGTCCCGGCTGCAACAATTCCAAATAAAGGAACAATTACCCCTCGACCCCGTGTGTGCCTCATTTTTTCAACAAAATGCAAATAGCAGAACAACAACAAGAACAACAACCATACCCCTGAAGGGAATGTCCGACGCACCCCCCCCCCCGCATAAATACGAAATCCGTAAGCACGTATGTACAACTAGCCAGGAACTCCCCCATCACACACAGCACACCCACGACACACAACGCACCCACAACACACACACCGCGCCCACACAACACAACACACTCAGTGTGCAAGGAGCACACCACCGACGCAGCATACAGTAACCATGACACGTGAAGGAAAATAAATAAGAAAAGTTTTTTTTTTTCTTTTTCTTCCTGCTGTATATTATAAGAGTCTGCGCATTTTAGCGCGCGTCCTTGCCGCAGGCCCGTCACACGGGGCAACCCCGGACGGCGGACCATCCGGTGGCGGCTGTCCCATTCGAGGTGAGGTCGCGATTGAAGTCGCGCGACTGTCGGCATCACCTGTGGGGGTTCCAGGGCGTGAGCCCGTCATTCCCGGTACACCTGTGGGTGGGACAGCCGGCAACACATCAGGCGAGAGCAGCGACGGACCCTCCGAGTCGGTCGACCCCCCACATGCTTGGCCTCGCGTGCGTGGCGTGGGCCCCCGCACCGCAACAAACGGCTTCAGCCTAGAGGGGTGTACAAACCACCGGCGCCTCCCCCATTGGATTCGAACGCACTGAGGCCTCAAAACCTCAATAACCTCGACGGGGCCCCGCCACGGGCGTACGAGTTTAGAGGAGGTCGCGAGTGGTACCTGGGGACAGTGCAGCCATGCCCTGTCCCCCGGCTTCCACTGCAGCACGTGCGCGCGAGCCAGTCTGAGGCGCTCGTTCGCCTTCTGACGCCTGTCAGAATTTAGCCTCGCCGCATCCCGCACCTCAGTCAGTTTGTCAAGGTTAAATTTAACGTGATCGTCCAATTTAGATTTGCCCAGCGGCACGTGGATCTGCAACTGTGCCCGAACAGGTGGGTCGGGTTCGCGGCCATACATAAGAAAGAAAGGTGAAAACCCCGTCGCAGCATGGGGAGCCAATCTGTATGCCGCTAGAACCCCTTGAATTTGTAAGTCCCAATCAGCCTGTGAGTCCGAAACTTGCTGCGACAACATAGACGTGATGGTGCGATGCAGACGCTCGACCATCCCGTCCGTTTGCGGGTGATAGGGGGAGGTTCGAATTTTTTTCGTTCCCAGGAGATCACAGACTTGTTTTAGGAGTTTCCCCGAAAAATTTCTACCCTGGTCGGTCAACAACCGCTCCGGGGCACCTTTGTCCATGACATAACCTTGGACAAAGGCGTCGACGATGGCTGCTGCCGACTGATTCGCCAGGGGCCAGGCCATAGGCCAGCGCGTAAAATATTCGACCCCAGTAAGCAAATATTTATTTCCCCTGGAGGTGGCGGGGAATGGCCCCAGAATATCCAGTGCGACCAGTTCATTTATTCTGGAGACCTGGATGGATTGTAAGGGCGGGTTCGACTCCCGTGCCGGTGGTTTGCGCTGCGCACACTGAGGGCATGCCGCCAACAGATCAGCAACATCCCTTGTCATACCCGGCCAAAAAAAATTCAGCTGAAGCAAGGCGAGTGTTTTCTGGGTACCTAGGTGGAGGAGGCGCTCATGAGCAGCCCACACCACCTTACCTCGTAGGCCAGAAGGGACCACCAGCCGGTGACGCTGGGATTTCCCGTCCCAATGCATAAGCAAGCCCGCATGGGTTTCCCATGCGTCGGCATGACCCGTCACACGCCCCCTCTCCCCGGCGCGACGACGCAACGCGAGGAGGGAGGCATCCTCCAACTGGAGGCGCCCCCATTCATCAACGGGCAATCCAAGCAGGGAATCTCTCCCCTGTTCGGCGATATCAATGGGGACTACCGTTTCATCGTCGGCGGCCGCCGCCAGGACCGGAACCATCACGTCCCCCACTGGCTTGCAACGCCCCGACCCCAGGAGACATGCGCATTCGGAGGCGGTTGGCATCCGTGACAGAGCGTCAGCGTTGGTGTGGCGAACGCCCTTACGATAAGTGGTTTCAAAACTGAAATCCTGGAGGACCTCCAGCCATCGGGACAATTGTCCCGATGGCTGTTGAACCTTCAGGGCGTACTGCAGTGCCGCATGATCTGTGCGGACGGTGAAATGCCGACCGTACAGATATGGGCGATACTGTTGGATGAAATAGACAATTGCCAACAGTTCCCTACGGGTGACACAATATCTTTGCTCCGTTGGAGACAACACCCGACTGCCGTACGCGACCACCCGTTCCACGCCGTCAACCACCTGGGAAAGCACGCCTCCAATACCCGTGTTGCTCGCGTCGGTGTCGAGCAAAAACGGCCTCGAAAAATCTGGGTAAATCAAGGGAGGAGCCTTCACCAGCGCGTCCCGAAGGGAGCAGAAAGCAGCTTCCTCATCCTGACCCCAGTGGAACCGAACCCCTTTAGATGTTAACGCGTGTAGGGGTTTGGCAATTGTTGCAAAATTAGCGACGAAGCGTCGGTAATATGATGCGAAGCCAATAAAACTCCTGACCTCTCCCACCGAGGTGGGAGTCGGCCAGGAGCTGACACACTGCGTTTTGGCGGGATCGGTAGCAATACCCGAGCGCCCTACGATGTGCCCCAAATAACGCACCGACTCGCGTAACAAATGGCATTTTTGGGGCTTAAATTTCAAATTAGCAGCCCGCATCTTTAGGAAAACCGCCCGCAACCTCTGGAGATGTTCATCAAAAGTTTTACCAAAGACAATAACGTCATCCAAATAAATCAGGCACGATTCCCATTGCAATCCAGCCAAAACCAATTCCATCAATCGCTGGAAAGTTGCCGGCGCTGAGTGTAAGCCCATCGGCAACCGGTTGAATTGGAACAGGCCGTGCGGTGTACGGAAAGCAGTTTTAGGCTTAGAATCATCGTCCAGAGGAAGCTGCCAGAATCCCGAAAGTAAATCTAGTGTGGAGAAGAATCGCGCTCCCGCCAAAGCGTCCAGCGATTCGTCCATCCGTGGGAGCGGGTATGCGTCGGCAACCGAAATTTTATTAAGGCGCCGAAAATCCACGCAAAACCGCAACGAGCCGTCCTGCTTTTTAACCAGGACGATCGGCGCTCCCCACGGGCTGGTGGAGGGAGAAATGATGTCGGCGGCTAACATGTCATCAACAGCCGATTTGACATGGTCCTTTTCGGCGGGACTTAACCGAAACGGATTTTGGCGAATTGGCGCGCTGTCACCCGTGTCAATATGGTGACGCAGCAGGTGAGTGCAACCCAAATCATATTTATCACGACTGAAAACGTCGGAAAATTCCCTCAGTAGCGTTCTAAGCTGTTGGCGCTCTGAATTTGTCAGGTCCGTCGATCCCGCACAAAGCGCGTCGATCCACCCTTCATCGCTGTCCGAATGTGGGAGCATCCGGGAAGCAGTGCCAACGTGGTTCGCGACAGGTTCCTCGCAGGGCATTGGCGTCGCGTGAGCGAGCACCGTCCCTTGAGGAACCACCACCGTCTGCGATCCCACATTTAGGACCGCGATGAAAGGGTCCCCGTCCCCTCTTACGACGGTCTGGGCCGGAATCAAATGAGGCCCATTAACCCCGGCCCTAGACGGTCCCAGCAAAACACCCTGATCCCCTATGCCCTTAGCGAAGGGCTTACGAAGTTTCAGAGGCACTAGCATTTGAGCTCCCGGCGGCACACGAACAGTTTCAACGACGAACGCCGGTACCGTCGCGAACGCCGACCGAGCCGCCGCAGGGGATGGCAGGAACGCCATGCGCCGCCCCGATGGAAGCTCAATGCATCCTTGGTCGATCAAAATACGAATGGGCATTTTACCTAAGAAATCCGTCCCCAGCAGGCACGGAACCGCCAGCGAGGAGGAAACGAAAATCGGCCCCGACAATTTGATGTCCCCAATAGAAATTTGCGCTCGAATCTGTCCCATGATGCCGAGAGAGCCCCCGTTAGCGGCATAGAATGGGACGTTAACCGGCAGTAAAGGCCGGCTTTGTACGGGCAGAATATTGTAAATTAATTCCGAAATGATTGTCGCCGATGCCCCCGTATCGACCAAGATGCGTACTTCTACCCCGTCAATGTGTCCGACTACGGCCGACGACCCTGACGACGCGGCTACCACGCGATGGGCCAACACGGACCACTGTTTGGGCTCGATTTGAGTCCCCGCAGTGATCCGCGTTGGCCCCTCGCAACGCGACATCGGCCCCCCGTTTGTTGTGGTGCGAGAGCGTGCAACGGGTAGGTGCTTTGGCCAAACATGTGTGGTGCCGCGACTCGCCGGGTCATGTTGCTGGAGCTTGGGAGGAGGAGGCCCGGCGTCCCGTCGAGCCGTCGTCCCGCGCTGTCGAGGAGAGCGGCACCCCGAGGCGACGTGGCCCCGGACGCCGCAGTTGAAACACCGCGGGAGCCCCGGTGGAGACGACGGGCGGTTGAAACGGCTTGACCCGTCCCGGGCCGACCGTACTTCTTGCGCCTGTTGCCGTCGATGGTCGACGGCGAAGAGCTCCTCCGTCGGAAGGGTGGCTGCAGCCACCGCACGCCCTGCCGATGCCCTGCTGGCTTTCCGCCGCAGGGACAGAAGGTTGGCGTGAAGGAGGCGCGCCGCCTGAAGAGAGGTCATCTCGGCGTCCTCCTGTGCGACGACAGCGATGTCCAGGTCGTCTGCCAGGAGGAGTATTTTCTCCGTGACCATCGCGTCCACGCCATCGTCGTCCATACGGGGAAAAGCCGTCTTAGCCAGCGCTAGGAGGCTCGTCCTGTATGCCAGGGGCGACTCCTTCTCACCCCGCTTGCGCTCGTAGAACCGCTCTCTGCATTCCGCTGAAGGTCCATAGACCCCGGCCAGCAGCTGTAGTGCCTTCGGCAGAGTAGACCGCTTCTCTTTCGGCGCCGATGTGAGGGCGGCGAGCGCGTCTGCGTCGAGGAGCGCCGGCAGCGCGCAGAGGGCTTCATCGTCGGACCACCTTGCCATTTCTTGGTGGGCGATGAAGCGTCGCTGGAAGCCGCCCCAGTCGCCCTCTGCACCAACAAATTCTTTCAGCGGAGGCAGCCGTTGTTGTAGCGCAGCGTTCGCCTTGGACGTCTGTAGGCTGCTATCCCCGGGACTCGGCTGTGCGTCGGCGCGAATGGCAGATGGAATCGCCTGTCGCGGATGTGATGACGCTCCCTCCGCTGGAGATGACGCAGCTGTCCCAGCGAGAGCGGTGTCGGACCCAAGGTTGAGCCCGGCCACGCCCTCCGCAGCTGCCGTGACGATGGCGGGAAATTCAAAGTTTGAGTTTTCAGAAATGGCGGGAAGGCGCTCAGGTTGACGACTCCCCTCGCCCCGTGGTGGACCACCAGCCCCCAGCCGCGTGATGTTTTCCAGCGTGGCGGCAGCGGCGTACAGTAGCTCCGCCAGTCTCTCGTGAGCCAGCCGTAGCGCGTCTGGCTGCGGCCCCTCTTCATGCCGATGCCCCGGTAGGAACGCGTCGGCCCCCGGCTGCGCCATGTCTTGGTGAGCCGCCTCGGGCTCAACGACTTCAGCAGTGTCCTCCTCCGGTACTCTGGCTCGAGCTGTCTGACGTGTTTCCATGTCCGTAGTACTTCTGACACCAGATGAAGTACCGGTGAAGACGCTGGACACCCAGGTTGAGGCACACGTATATTTATTTCAGCTTATCGGTACAGGACAACACTAGAGGGGGTAGCGGCCCCCTCACCCGGATAACTGGGGATACCCCCTAGCTAATCTCACCTATCCCCAAGTCCTCCTCTAACGAGCTAGGGGAGGCTAACTGGCCCGACACTGGTGAGTCGGGCTACGGTCTCCGGAGTCCCAGGGTCTAACCCTGGTTCACGGAACCACGCCTCTGGCTCGCTCCTCTGCAGCCCTGACAAGGGCGGCGTCGAGGGGAGTCCAGGGCTCTAGCTAGAGGATCTTCACTCTTCCTCCTTCGTTCCCAGACTGAGCCCCGAGCTCTCTTTGTCCTCCCCCTTTATACCCCCCATCAGGATCACAACCCCCCAGGCTGCCTGATGCGGACGTCGCTGCGGGCACCCCCCCCGTGTACTCCCGTAACTCCGCCCACTGTGTTTGTTACCCATTGGATCGTATGCACTTACAGCCCTCCCGTAACAGCCCTACACTATTATCAGAGTTGTGTTTTTTGTTTGCATTACGACTGCAGGTATTGTGGTCTATGCAAACATGACTCCTTGTAAAAAAGATGTCAGTTTTGTTGCCAGATAAAAGGGTAAAAAAGCAATTATATTTTTACTGGCAAATGAGGTTCCAATTGTGTAAATGCTTTACCCCGAGCTCTCAATACTCTGATGGTGCATTGTCTTTGAGTTGTGCGCCTTTTGGCGTCATCTGGTCCAACACCATGTGAGACTAGGCTCTAAGGAAAGCTGTCTCGGGTGTGGACCAATCAACTTCAAGGACAGTGCACATTATCAGAGTTGTGTTTTTTGTTTGCATTACGACTGCAGGTATTGTGGTCTATGCAAACATGACTCCTTGTAAAAAAGATGTCATTTTTGTTGCCAGATATAAGGGTAAAAAAACAATTATCACAATAAAATTGCATTCGAGAGAGAGGCAAAGGTCCCCCGTGTAGCCTCTGACAGGCTGTAGGGGCAAGTGCTGTTAGCGAGCACCTATGAAGGCCGGCACGGCACACGAGGGGGTGGGTGGCCAGCACCACGCCCGACCGCCTTTGTCTCCCCAGTGGCGATGTTTACACACCGCACCAGGTACTCATTTCAGGCTGAGTCGACCTAGGGGAGGCCCGGGACTGGTTCAGATAATCGTCACTGGTGTTGGCCGTGAGCGGGAATCGAACTCGGGTCGCCGGGTTCGTAGCGCAGCGTAGCGCTAACCGCTACACTACCACTCCCCACACACAGACAGACACATACACACAGACACACACACAGACAGAGACAACACAGAGACACACAGAGAGAGAGAGACAACAGAGAGAGAGAGACAACAGAGAGAGAGACACACACACAACAGAGACACACAGAGAGAGACAGAGAGACAGAGACACACAGAGAGACACACAGAGAGAGACAGAGACACAGAGAGAGAGAGACACACACACAACATAGACACAGAAAAACACACAAAATAGACACACAGAGACACACAAAATAGACACACAGAGACAGAGACACACAACTTAGACACAGAGAGAGACACACAACATAGACACACATAGAGAGAAACACAGAGACAGAGACACACAGAGACAGAGAGACACACACAGAGACACACAGAGACAGAGAGAGACACACAGGGAGAGAGACAGAGAGACACACACAACATAGACACAGAGACAGAGAGAGACACACAGAGACAGAGAGAGACACACAGAGACACACAGGGACAGAAAGAGACACACAGAGAGAGACACAGAGAGAGAGACACAGAGAGAGAGAGAGAGAGACACACAACATAGACACACACAGAGACAGAGAGAGACACACATAGACACAGAGACCCACACAACATAGACAGACACACAGAGAGAGACACACAGAGAGAGAGACTCACACAGAGAGACACACACACAGAGACAGAGAGAGACACGCAGAGACACACACAGATAGACACGCAGAGACACAGAGAGAGAGAGAGACACACACAGAGACAGACACACACAGAGAGACTCACACAGAGAGACACACACAGAGACAGAGAGATACACACAACAGAAACACACACAGAGACACACACATATAGACAGAGAGACACGCAGAGAGAGACACACAGAGAGAAACACACACAGAGACAGAGAGAGAGACACGCAGAGAGAGACACACAGAGAGAAACACACACAGAGACAGAGAGAGACACGCAGAGAGAGAGACACACAGAGAGAAACACACACAGAGACAGAGAGAGACACGCAGAGACACACACAGATAGACACGCAGAGACACAGAGAGAGAGACACACACATAGACACAGAGAGACACACAACATAGACACACATAGAGAGAGACACACAGAGACAGAGATACACAGAGAGACAGAGACACACACAACAGACACAGAGACAGAGAGGCACACAGAGAGACACACAGAGAGAGACACACACCACAGACACACAGAGAGACACACACACATAGAGAGACACACAGAGAGACACACATAGACACACACCATAGACACACAGAGACAGACACAGAGAGAGACACACCGAGACAGAGAGAGACACAGAGAGACACACAACATAGACATACACGGAGACAGAGAGACACGCACACAGAGAGACACACACAGAGACACACACCATAGACACACACATAGACACACAGAGACAGACACAGAGAGAGACATACAGAGACACACACCATAGACACACAGAGACAGACACACAGAGACAGAGAGACACACACACAGAGACACACAACATAGACACGCACAGAGACACACAACATAGACACACACAGAGACACACAGAGACAGAGACACACACAGAGGAAGACACACACACAGACACACAACATAGACACAGAGACACACACAGAGAGACACACCGAGACAGACACACCGAGACAGACACACAGAGAGAGACACACACAGAGAGAGACACACACAGAGAGACACACACAGAGATACACACAACATAGACACACAGAGACAAGACACACACAGAGAGGACGCACACAGAAAGACACACACACAGAGACACAGAGATTACACACAACATAGACACAGCGAGAGATACACACATAGATACATAGACACACAGAGACACACAGAGACAAGACA
>NW_027621209.1:0-7500 GCF_964198595.1 Lampetra fluviatilis
CCTTCACGAGCCTCCTCCACTGAGGCCGATCTTGACACCGCTGGTACCAGTCATCGGCAAGTCCACTCAGCTCCACGTCCTCCTGTACCACATCACTCCATCTCTTCTCTAGCCCGTGCCGCGCCCGTTTAGCCCCCTCGATCCGGCCGAACAAAAGCTGTTTAGGCATGCGGTGGCTGGGCATGCGGGCTACATGACCCAGCCAATGCAGCCTTGCCTGCCGGAGGAGCTCACTGATGGGACTTTGCCCAGATCTTTCAAGGACTTGTGAGCTCCTCACACAATCCAGCCTGGTTAAACCCAGGATGGATCGTAGGCAGGCCAGCCTAAATGTTTCCAACCGGCGAAGATGCTCCACTAGGGGGGTCCACGTTTCGCAAGCGTAGAGAAGGGAGCGAATGACCGTGGCCGAGAGACCTGAAGCTTCGTGCGGAGCGACAGACCAGGTAGCTTCCACACAGCGTTACGCAACCGATGAAAAGATAATGCCGCTCGACTGATTCGGAGTGAGACCTCGGCTGTTAAACTGGAGCCGGTCATAAGCACACTGCCCAGGTATGGGAAACTCTCCACTCTCTCCACAACTGCCCCATCACCGATTGGGAGTTGTGGGGCGGAGTGCCCGATGGTACAAAATACCCAGGCAGGTGCTTAGTTTTGGTGGGGCTGATGGTAAGGCCCCACCTCTTAGTGGCACACTCCAGTCTCAGCAGCAGCGTCTCCAACTCCTCTTCTGAATGAGCAGCTATTACCAAATCATCGGCATACATAACGTGGTTGACCAATAGGGAGCCATCCCTTGATCGCACCCGGGCGTCGATCAGCCTCCCATTATATCTGTACCAAATGGAAATTCCCCGGTACAGCTATTGAAGGCTTCACGAACTACGCGGTCGAAATAGATGTTAAATAATGTGGGAGCCAGAGGACATCCCTGTCGCACCCCAAGGTGTACAGGGAAAGGCTCCGACTCCCGGCCACGTAGTTTTACCCGGGCCCGCTCACCATCATGAAGGTCCTTAATGATCGTGAGCAGAGGGTCAGGGACTCCGAAAGCACGAAGAACAACCCAGAGCCCAGGCCTACTGATGGTATCATAGGCCTTGACCAGGTCAATAAAGCAGAGATGTAGGTCTTGTTGGAATTCCCTACACCTCTGCTGTAGCAGACGGACAGAGAATATGGCATCTGTACACACACACACGTGTACACACACACACGTGCACACACACACACACGTGTACACACACGTGTACACACACACACGTGTACACACACACACGTGTACACACACACACGTATACACACACACATGTGTACACACACACACACGTGTACACACACACACGTGTACACACACGTGTACACACACACACGTGTACACACACACACGTGTACACACACACGTGCACACACACACGTGTACACACACACACGTGTACGCACACACGTGTACACACACACACACGTGTACACACGCACACACGTGTACACACACACGTGTACACACACACACGTGTACACACCCACACACGTGTACACACACACACGCGTGTACACACACACACACGTGTACACACACACACGTGTACACACACACACACGTGTACACACACACGTGTACACACACACACGTGTACACACACACGTGTACACACCCACACACGTGTACACACACACACGCGTGTACACCACACACACACGTGTACACACACACACGTGTACACACACACACACGTGTACACACACACACACGTGTACACACACACACGGTGTACACACACACGTGTACACACACACACACGCGTGTACACACACACACACACGTGTACACACACACACACGTGTACACACACACACACGCGTGTACACACACACACACACGTGTACACACACACACACGCACACGCACACACGTGTACACACACACACGTGTACACACACACACACACGTGTACACAACACACGCACGTGTACACACACACACACGTGTACACACACACACACACACGTGTACACACACACGCACACGTGTACACACACACACACGTGTACACACACACACACACGCACACGCACACAACACGTGACACACACACACGTGTACACACACACACGTGTACACACACACACACGTGTACACACACCACACGTGTACACACACACACGTGTACACACACACACACACACGTGTACACACACACAGTGTACACACACACACGTGTACACACACACACACACACGTGTACACACACACAGTGTACACACACACACGTGTACACACACACACGTGTACACACACACACACACACGTGTACACACACACGTGTACACACACACACACGTGTACACACACGTGTACACACACACACACGTGTACACACACACACACACACGTGTACACACACACACACACACGTGTACACACACACACACACACGTGTACACACACACACACACACGTGTACACACACACACACACGCGTGTCACTCTCACAATTCTGCAGCAGCCGCGGGGTAGGAGCCGGGCTCTGGCTGGGATCAAAGCGAGCCCCGTGGGCTCGGACGGATATTGTGGGGGGGGGGGGGGTCCTACACACAAAGACAAAGGCCCCCCCCCCCCCCGTGTAGCCTTCACAGACTGTTGGGGCAAGTGCTGTTAGCGAGTAGCAGCTCAGAAGGTGACCGGGCACGCAACCATCACGCCCGGCCGCCTTTGTCTCCCCAGTGGCGATGTTTACACACCGCACCAGGTACTCATTTGAGGCTGAGTCGACCTAGGGGAGGCCCCTGGAACGGTTCAGATAACCGTCTGAACTGCTTCCTACACACAGAGATACATGATCGTGTACATATACGTATACACACAAATACATACACACAGACACACACAGATACACACACAGATACACACACAGATACACACAGATACACACACACAGATACACACAGATACACACACAGATACACACAGATACACACAGATACACACACACAGATACACACACACAGATACACACACACAAATACATACACACAGACACACACAGATACACACACAGATACACACAGATACACACACACAAATACATACACACAGACACACACAGATACACACACACAGATACATACACACAGATACACACACACAGATACATACACACAGATACACACACACAGATACACACACACAGATACATACACACAGATACACACACAGATACACACACAGATACACACACAGATACACACACAGATACACACACAGATACGTACGCACAGATACATACACAAAGATACATACACAAAGATACACACGCACAGATACATACACACAGATACACACACACAGATACACACAGACACACACAGATACACACACAGATACGTACACACAGATACATACACACAGATACACACACACAGATACACACAGATACACACAGATACACACACAGATACACACGCACAGATACATACGCACAGATACACACACACAGATACACACGCACAGATACACACAGATACACACACAGATACGTACACACAGACACACACAGATACACACACAGATACGTACACACAGATACATACACACAGATACATACACACAGATACACACGCACAGATACATACACACAGATACACACACACACAGATACACACACACAGATACACACACACAGATACACACAGATACACACACAGATACATACACACAGATACATACACACAGATACATACACACAGATACACACACACATATACATACACACAGATACATACACACAGATACACACACACAGATACATACACACAGATACACACACACAGATACATACACACAGATACACACACACAGATACATACACACAGATACATACACACAGATACACACACACAGATACATACACACAGATACACACACACACAGATACACACACACAGATACACACACACAGATACACACAGATACACACACAGATACATACACACAGATACATACACACAGATACATACACACAGATACACACACACATATACATACACACAGATACATACACACAGATACACACACACAGATACATACACACAGATACACACGCACAGATACATACACACAGATACACACGCACAGATACATACACACAGATACACACACACAGATACAACAACAACCGCCATTCCCCACTAAGTGGCGGTGACGTCACCACGACGCTTGTGCCAGGCCAAGTGCACCTTGAGGCCACGTGAAGTGTTGAACGCCCGCTGGCAGGAGGTCACGGGGCAGACCCAGCAGGTGCCACGGGTCGACTGACCGAGATGACCGAGATGACTGGCTGATGCACCACCTGTGCCCCCTACTGTGCCGACCTGCTGTGCTTTAGCCACCCGGCGCTCCGCTCGTTGTTGTGAGCGTCGCTCCTCCGCCCTCCGTTGTTGCTGGAGGGCGACTGCCTCCAACTGCCCAGTAGCGTCCTTCACGAGCCTCCTCCACTGAGGCCGATCTTGACACCGCTGGTACCAGTCATCGGCAAGTCCACTCAGCTCCACGTCCTCCTGTACCACATCACTCCATCTCTTCTCTAGCCCGTGTCACTCACTCACTCAGCCACTTACTCACCCACTCAGCCACTCACCCACTCAGCCACTCACCCACTCAGCCACGCACTCACTCAGCCACTCACCCAGCCACTCACCCAGCCACTCACCCACTCAGCCACTCACCCACTCAGCCACTCACCCACCCAGCCACTCACCCACCCAGCCACTCACCCAGCCACTCACCCAGCCACTCACCCACTCAGCCACTCACCCACTCAGCCACTCACCCACTCACCCACTCACCCACCCACTCACTCACTCACTCACCCACCCACCCACTCACCCACCCACCCATCAGCTCCATCTCTTCTCCAGGCCGTGCCGCGCCCGTGTAGCCCCCTCTCTGCGGCCAAACAGAAGCTGCTTTGGGGGCACGCGGGTGGCTGGGCACGCGGACTGCCGCATAACATCACTGATGGCGTTGGGGCATCTGTGTCCCGGATCTTTCAAGGCTCCAGCGTTCTGGTGGTCAGCGTGAGGGTGATTGTCAAGATCAGGGTCAGGTCTGTGAGCGGCAATGTCAGGATAAGACTTGTTGGAGGGGGGGGGGGGGTTGCGAAATGAGCGACTCTGTATGTATGTTGGACTTCTTTCGTACCGTACGTGCACGACCCCGTGTCAATCGGAGGTGCGTGTGAGTGTGTAGAGACAAGGGGGGGGGGGGGGGTGGCGTGGTGCTGGCCACCCACCCACCCCCTCGTGTGCCACGGTGCCGGTAGCCTTCATAGGCGCTGCTGCTGCTGCTCGCTACTCGCTAACAGCACTTGCCCCAACAGTCGGTTAAGGCTACACGGGGGTCTTTGTTTATGTCGGTGTGTGCGTGTGTCGATGTGTGTGTTGGTATGTGTGTGTGTCGGTGTGTGTGTGTGTGTGTCGGTGTGTGTGTCGGTGTGTGTGTGTCGGTGTGTGTGTCGGTGTGTGTGTTGGTATGTGTGTGTGTCGGTGTGTGTGTGTCGGTGTGTGTGTGTCGGTGTGTGTGTCGGTGTGTGTGTGTCGGTGTGTGTGTCGGTGTGTGTGTGTCGGTGTGTGTGTTTCTGTCCGTGTGTGTGTCGGTGTGTGTGTGTCGGTGTGTGTGTGTCGGTGTGTGTGTGTGTCGGTGTATGTGTCGGTGTGTGTGTGTGTCGGTGTGTGTGTGTGTCGGTGTGTGTGTGTCGGTGTGTGTGTGTGTGTCGGTGTGTGTGTGTCGGTGTGTGTGTGTCGGTGTGTGTGTATCTGTCTGTGTGTGTGTCGGTGTGTGTGTCGGTGTGTGTGTCGGTGTGTGTGCGTCGGTGTGTGTGTGTCGGTGTGTGTGCGTCGGTGTGTGTGTGTCGGTGTGTGTGTGTCGGTGTGTGTGTCGGTGTGTGTGCGTCGGTGTGTGTGTGTCGGTGTGTGTGCGTCGGTGTGTGTGCGTCGGTGTGTGTGCGTCGGTGTGTGTGTGTGTCGGTGTGTGTGTGTCGGTGTGTGTGCGTCGGTGTGTGCGCGTCGGTGTGTGCGCGTCGGTGTGTGCGCGTCGGTGTGTGTGTGTCGGTGTGTGTGTGTCGGTGTGTGTGTGCGTCGGTGTGTGTGTGTCGGTGTGTGTGTGTGTCGGTGTGTGTGTGTCGGTGTGTGTGCGTCGGTGTGTGTGTGTCGGTGTGTGTGTGTCGGTGTGTGTGTCGGTGTGTGTGTGTCGGTGTGTGTGTCGGTGTGTGTGTGTCGGTGTGTGTGTGTCGGTGTGTGTGTGTCGGTGTGTGTGCGTCGGTGTGTGTGTGTCGTGTGTGTGTGTCGGTGTGTGTGTGCTTGTCCGTGTGTGTGTGTCGGTGTGTGTGTGTGTCAGTGTGTGTGTCGGTGTGTGTGTGTGTCGATGTGTGTGCGTCGGTGTGTGTGTGTCGGTGTGTGTGTGTCGGTGTGTGTGTGCTTGTCCGTGTGTGTGTGTGTCGGTGTGTGTGTCAGTGTGTGTGTCGGTGTGTGTGTGTCGGTGTGTGTGTGTCGGTGTGTGTGTGTCGGTGTGTGTGTGCTTGTCCGTGTGTGTGTGTGTCGGTGTGTGTGTGTGTCAGTGTGTGTGTCGGTGTGTATGTGTGTCTGTGTGTGTCAGTGTGTGTGTGTGTCAGTGTGTGTGTGTGTGTCAGTGTGTGTCAGTGTGTGTGTGTCGGTGTGTATCGGTGTGTGTATCGGTGTGTGTCGGTGTGTATCGGTGTGTGTATCGGTGTGTGTGTGTCAGTGTGTGTGTGTCAGTGTGTGTGTCAGTGTGTGTGTCTGTGTGTGTGTCGGTGTGTGTGTATCGGTGTGTGTGTCGGTGTGTGTGTGTCGGTGTGTGTGTGTCAGTGTGTGTGTCAGTGTGTGTGTCGGTGTGTGTGTGTCGGTGTGTGTGTGTCTGTGTGTGTGTCGGTGTGTGTGTCTGTGTGTGTGTGTGTATCTGTCTGTGTGTGTGTCTGTGTGTGTGTCAGTGTGTGTGTCTGTGTGTGTGTCGGTGTGTGTCGGTGTGTGTGTGTGTATCTGTCTGTGTGTGTGTCTGTGTGTGTGTGTCAGTGTGTGTGTCTGTGTGTGTGTCGGTGTGTGTGTCGGTGTGTGTGTCAGTGTGTGTGTCAGTGTGTGTGTGTGTGTCAGTGTGTGTGTATCGGTGTGTGTATCGGTGTGTGTATGTGTGTGTATGTGTGTCGGTGTGTGTGTGTATGTGTGTCTGTGTGTGTGTGTGTGTGTCGGTGTGTCTGTGTGTGTGTGTCTGTGTGTGTGTCGGTGTGTGTGTGTCGGTGTGTGTGTCAGTGTGTGTGTGTGTGTATCTGTCTGCGTGTGTGTCTGTGTGTGTGTCAGTGTGTGTGTCAGTGTGTGTGTGTGTCAGTGTGTGTGTATCGGTGTGTGTATCGGCGTGTGTATGTGTGTGTGTATGTGTGTCTGTGTGTGTGTGTATGTGTGTCGGTGTGTCTGTGTGTGTGTGTCTGT
>NW_027621209.1:15000-17500 GCF_964198595.1 Lampetra fluviatilis
TCACCATCACCATCATCACCATCATCATCATCACCATCATCACCATCATCATCACCATCATCACCATCACCATCATCACCATCATCACCATCATCACCATCATCACCACCATCATCACCATCATCACCACCATCACCATCATCACCATCATCATCACCACCATCACCATCATCACCATCATCACCATCATCATCACCATCATCATCACCATCATCACCATCACCACCACCATCATCACCATCACCATCATCACCATCATCACCACCATCATCACCATCATGACCATCATCATCACCATCATCATCATCACCATCATCACCATCATCACCATCATCACCATCATCATCATCATCACCATCATCATCACCATCATCACCATCATCATCATCATCATCACCATCATCACCATCATCACCATCATCATCATCACCATCATCACCATCATCACCACCATCATCATCATCACCATCATCATGATCACCATCATCACCATCACCATCATCATCAGCCAGGGTCAATCCACTGCTGGATGGAGAGATATCCACCTGGTCCCCACGCTCCACGGAGCTGATTTCGTTGCTCCATCTCCTCTGGGACGAGTTCATCTTCGTGGCCGCCGCTCCTTCATCAGAATCAGCATTTGTCTTCTTGGTTCTGTCGGTGAAGTCACGTAGAAGGGAAATAATAAAATAAGAAAAATATAGAGAATAAAATAATATTAGAATATAATACAATAATAATGTAAAGTTTAATTTTATAAATAAGAAAAATATAAAGAATAAAATAATATTTTAATATAATAAAATAAAAATATAAAGTTGTATTTTATTATTTCCCTTCTACGTGACTTTACCGAAAGAACCAATAAGATGAATCATTGCAGTCACGAAAGCTTTAAATCGAAATTTTCTGATGTTTTATTTTTATTATTTTATTATTTCCCTTCTACGTGACTTTACCGAAAGAACCAAGAAGATGAATCCCTGCAGTCACGAAAGCTTTAAATCGAGATGTATTTGTCGTGCAGGGCAAATCCGATGAGATGTGAAGCTCTTTCTAAGTAGGGGGCACAGGGCAAGGAGGTTACACAGCAAACATTTACAAACGCGATAGGAGTGTGAAGTTTAGGAAAGTTAAACGAATCACTTAAAATACGAATACAACGATTTTTTTTACCACGTGAAGCCCAATGAGTTGTGTGTGTAGCAGGCTGTGTGTGTGTGCAGGGTGTGTGTGCAGGGTGTGTGTGTGTAACAAGCTGTGTGTGTGTGCGGTGTGTGTGTGCAGGGTGTGTGTGTGCAGGGTGTGTGTGCAGGGTGTGTGTGTGTAACAAGCTGTGTGTGTGTGCGGTGTGTGTGTGTGTGTGCAGGGTGTGTGTGTGCAGGGTGTGTGTGCAGGGTGTGTGTGTGTAACAAGCTGTGTGTGTGTGCGGTGTGTGTGTGTGTGTGTGCAGGGTGTGTGTGTGCAGGGTGTGTGTGCAGGGTGTGTGTGTGTAACAAGCTGTGTGTGTGTGCGGTGTGTGTGTGTGTGTGTGCAGGGTGTGTGTGTGCAGGGTGTGTGTGCAGGGTGTGTGTGTGTAACAAGCTGTGTGTGTGCAGGGTGTGTAGCAAGCTGTGTGTGTGTGCAGGCTGTGTGTGTGTGCAGGGTGTGTGTGCAGGGTGTGTGTGTGTGCAGGGTGTGTGTGTGTGTGCAGGGTGTGTGTGTGTGTGCAGGGTGTGTGTAGCAGGCTGTGTGTGTGTGCAGGGTGTGTGTGTGTGAAGGGTGTGTGTGCAGACTGTGTGTGTATGCAGGGTGTGTGTGCAGGGTGTGTGTGGGTGCAGGGTGTGTGTGTGTGCAGGGTGTGTGTGTGTGTGTGCAGGGTGTGTGTAGCAGGCTGTGTGTGTGTGCAGGGTGTGTGTGTGTGTGAAGGGTGTGTGTGCAGGCTGTGTGTGTATGCAGGGTGTGTGTGCAGGATATGTGTGTGTGCTGTGTGTGTGTAGCAGGGTGTGTGTGTGTAACACTCTGTGTGTGTGCAGGGTGTGTGTGTGTGCAGGGTGTGTGTGTGCAGGGTGTGTGTGCAGGGTGTGTGTGTGTAGCAAGCTGTGTGTGTGTAACAGGCTGTGTGTGTGTAGCAAGCTGTGTGTAATGTGCAGGCTGTGTGTGTGTGCAGGGTGTGTGTGTGCAGGGTGTGTGTGTGTGCAGGGTGTGTGTAGCAGGGTGTGTATGTGTGCAGGGTGTGTGTGTAGCAGGGTGTGTATGTGTGCAGGGTGTGTATGTGTGCAGGGTGTGTTGTGTGCAGGGTGTGTGTAGCAGGCTGTGTGTGTGTGCAGGGTGTGTGTGTGTAACAGGCTGTGTGTGTGTGTGTGCAGGGTGTGTGTGCAGGGTGTGTGTGTGTAGCAAGCTGTGTGTGTGTAACAGGCTGTGTGTGTGTAGCAAGCTGTGTGTAATGTGCAGGCTGTGTGTGTGTGCAGGGTGTGTGTGTGCAGGGTGTGTGTGTGCAGGGTGTGTGTGTGCAGGGTGT
>NW_027621209.1:22500-36301 GCF_964198595.1 Lampetra fluviatilis
TGTTAAGGCTGTAGGCACATCCGAATCACACGATTGGCTCCGTACGGTGCGAAAGAAGTTCAACACACACACACGTCCATAGCGGGAAGCATTGTATGGGAGCTGTGGGTGTATGTGTGTGTGTGTGCATGTGTGTATGTGTGTGTATGTGTGTGTATGTGTGTGTGTATGTCTGTATGTATGTGCGTGTATGTGTATAATGTGTATGTGTGCGTGTATGTGTGTCTATGTGTGTATGTATGTGGGTGGATGTGTATGCATGTGTGTATGTGCGTATGTGTGTGTATGTATGTGTGTATGTGTATGTGTGTGTGTGCATGTGTATGGGTGTATGTGTGTGTGGAAGTGTGTATGTGTGTAGATGTGTGCGTGTGTGTGCGTGTGCGTGCGTGTGTGTGTGCGTGTGTGTGTATGTGTGAGTGTGTATGTGTGTCGATGTGTGTATGTGAGTGTATGTATGTGTGTCGATGTATGTGTGGATGTATGTGTGTATGTATGTATGTGGATGTGTGTGGATGTGTGTGTCTGTGTGTGTGTCTGTGTGTGTGTAATGTGTGTGTGTGTCTGTGTGTGTGTCTGTGTGTGTGTCTGTGTGTGTGTCTGTGTGTGTGTCTGTGTGTGTGTCTGTGTGTGTGTCTGTGTGTGTGTCTGTGTGTGTGTCTGTGTGTGTGTAATGTGTGTTTGTGTCTGTGTGTGTCTGTGTGTGTGTCTGTGTGTGTGTCTGTGTGTGTGTAATGTGTGTTTGTGTCTGTGTGTGTCTGTGTGTGTGTCTGTGTGTGTGTCTGTGTGTGTGTCTGTGTGTGTGTCTGTGTGTGTGTCTGTGTGTGTGTCTGTGTGTGTCTGTGTGTGTGTCTGTGTGTGTGTAATGTGTGTTTGTGTCTGTGTGTGTCTGTGTGTGTGTCTGTGTGTGTGTCTGTGTGTGTGTAATGTGTGTTTGTGTCTGTGTGTGTCTGTGTGTGTGTCTGTGTGTGTGTCTGTGTGTGTGTCTGTGTGTGTGTCTGTGTGTGTGTCTGTGTGTGTGTCTGTGTGTGTGCAGTGTAGCGATCAGCGCTACGCTGCGCTATGAACCCGACGACCAGGGTTCGATTCTCGCTCACGGCCAACACCAGTGACGATTCCTTGAACGGGTCCTGGGCCTCCCCTAGGTCGAATCAGCCTGAAATGAGCACCCGGTGCAGTGTGTAAACATCGCCACTGGGGAGACAAAGGCGGTCGGGCGTGGTGCTGGCCACCCACCTCCTCGTGTGCCGTGCCGGCCTTCATAGGTGCTCGCTAACAGCACTTGCCCCTACAGTCTGTGAAGCCTACACGGGGGATCTTTGTCTATGGGCAGTGGTTATCGCACCGCGCTACGAACCCGGCCACCTGAGTTCGATTCCCGGGTCACTGGCCAACATAGGTCCACTCAGCCTTAAATGAGTAAACATCAACACTGGGGAGACAAAGGCGGCCGGGCGTGGGTTTTATCCACCCCCACTCCTTTTGACGCAGCCTTCACAGGTGCTCGCTAACAGGAAGACTTTGCGCGCCTTTCACCGGCAAAGTGATTCATCTTCTTGGTTCTTTCGGTAAAGTCACGTAGAAGGGAAATAATAAAATAATAAAAATAAAACATAATAAAATACAATTCTCACGACGTTTCGGCCACAACGCAAGCAGCCGTCCTCAGGTGAAGAATGAAACACCACCAAGCTTGGAGCGTATATTTAAACGTGGTGGTGTTTCATTCCTCACCTGAGGACGGCTGCTTGCGTTGTGGCCGAAACGTCGTGAGAATTGTATTTTATTATATTAAATTTGTATTATTTTATTACTTCCCTTCTACGTGACTTTACCGAAAGAACCAAGAAGATGAATCCCTGCAGTCACGAAAGCTTTACATCGAAATTTTATGATGTTAAATTTTTATTATTTTATTATTTCCCTTCTACGTGACTTTACCGAAAGAACCAAGAAGATGAATCCCTGCAGTCACGAACAGAAGCTTTCAATCGAGTAGTGAGTTTTGTCGGTGAACCTTTCAAACCAACTCCTCCGGGGTCAATCGCCGTGACCTCCCGACCCAGCGGAGAGCCTTCGACACTTGAAGAGGCCGTTCTGGGCATCTGCGTCGGGAGCCGCTCATCGGCAAGTCCACTCAGCTCCACGTCCCCCTGTGAACCGCATCAGGTCCGTTCAGGCAACCTCCCCCAGCCCCCTCCAGTCCCCCCGCCACTCTGTGCGGCGTCGGTGGGGGGCTCTGTGGGGGGGCTCTGTGGGGGGGCTCTGTGGGGGGGCTCTGTGGAGGGCTCTGTGGGGGGGGGGCTCTGTGGGGGGCTCTGTGGGGGGCTGGGTTTGTAGCGCAGTGCAGCGCTAATCCCCCTACACTACCGCACAGACACTCAAAGTGACTCATAGTGATACACACACAGACACACACAGTGACACACACACAGTGACACACACACATAGAGTCACACACACGGTCACACACACAGTGACACACACAATGACACACACACACGGTCACACACACAGTGACACACACACAGTGACACACACACAGTGACACACACACGGAGTGACACACACAGTCACACACACACGGAGTGACACACACACACACAGAGTCACACACACACATACAGTGACACACACACAGTGACACACACACATAGAGTCACACACACGGTCACACACACAGTGACACACACAATGACACACACACACGGTCACACACACAGTGACACACACACAGTGACACACACACAGTGACACACACACGGAGTGACACACACAGTCACACACACACACACACGGAGTGACACACACACACAGAGTCACACACACACATACAGTGACACACACACAGTGACACACACACAGTGACACACACACAGTGACACACACACACAGTGACACACACAGTGACACACACACACACAGTGACACACACACAGTGACACACACAGTGACACACACACACAGTGACACACACAGTGACACACACACACAGTGATACACACACACAGTGACACACACAGTGACACACACACACAGTGACACACACACACACAGTGACACACACACAGTGACACACACAGTGACACACACACACACACAGTGACACACACAGTGACACACACACACAGTGACACACACACAGTGGTGGTGTCAGTGTGGGTAGTCTCGAGGTGTTGGGTCCGCGCGAGTCTCGCACGGGGCCCCTGACGCCGCTAATTGCTGCGTGATAATTGGTGACGAACAGAGAGAGAGGGGGGGGGGGTAGAGGGGGGGGGTAGAGAGGGGAGGGGGTAGAGAGAGAGGGAGGGGACTTCATCACTTAACTGTGTCGCAGGGGGACTGCCTTAATTAGAGTGCGTGTACGTATGTGTGTACGTGTGTGTGTAGGTGTGTGTGTGTAGGTGTGTGTGTGTACGTGTGTGTGTGTGTCTGTGTGTGTGTGTCACTGTGTGTGTCACTGTGTGTGTGTGTGTCTCTGTGTGTGTCACTGTGTGTGTGTCACTGTGTGTGTCACTGTGTGTCACTGTGTGTGTCACTGTGTGTGTGTCACTGTGTGTGTCACTGTGTGTCACTGTGTGTGTCACTGTGTGTGTGTGTGTCACTGTATGTGTCACTGTGTGTGTGTGTCACTGTGTGTGTCACTGTGTGTGTCACTGTGTGTGTGTGTGTGTCACTGTGTGTGTGTCACTGTGTGTGTCACTGTGTGTGTGTGTACGTGTGTGTCCGTGTGTGTGTGTGTACGTGTGTGTGTGTCCGTGTGTGTAGTCCGGCAAAAACAACCCCCTACCTCTTCGCTGGTGCCGGACGGCAGGGCTGTGGTGAGCAGTGCCGTGGGGGGAGGAGGGCCAACTTAGATTGGCCATTCCCCCCATGGCGTTTGTTGCCACCACAGCGGCCAAATGGGGGCTCTGGACGGGTGCGAGGGGCTGGTAACCCCTCCACCTTCAATTAATTAGCACCAAGCCACGATTAGGCCCCGGGGGGACAGGCGTCTGTAACGTCTCCTGGCCAAACCCCATTTGGCGGAGCCAGGAGAGTGAATCTTTACCCTCGGGGCTCCTCCAGAAACAACAAAAAACCACTGCGGGTGGCCACGTGGAATGTTTGTACACTCACTGCAGAGGAGAGGCTGCCACTCCTCTGTCGGGAGCTGGACCGGTACCGCCTGGATCTCTGTGGTATTTAGGAGGTCCGGTGGACTGGCTCTGGCTCCTGCCACCATGACAGTCCTCTACTCGGGGCAGGAGACTGCCAAACAACAGGGAGTGGCTCTTCTTCTGAACAAAATAATGAAGGGGGCGTGGGAGCGTGGCGGTGAGGTTCTGGGAAGCTGTAAGCCCCAGGCATCTTTGGGCTCGACTTCCCATCAACCAGAGGCGAGGTGTGGTGGTCGTGGTTACTTATGCCCCCACTGAAGACGAACATCCGTGGAGGGATGCAGGCAAAGCTGATGCGTCAGAAGCCTTCTATGACCTCCTGTCACAGGTGCTGGCTAAAGTGGCCCCTCGGGACAGAGTCATCTTGTTGGGTGACTTTAATGCCCGAGTTGGTCATGATGCTGGCACCTGGTCTGGAGTGATTGGAAGGCATGGGCCAGATCAGCTCAATAACAACGACAGGATGCTGCTAGATTTTTGTGCAGCCCATGGGCTTGTAATTACCAACACGCTCTTCCGGCATCGGCGCATCCACACAACATAATGGATGCAAGCCGGGTCCAAGCAAGAACATCTGCTGGACTACTTAGTGAGGGGAAATCGATCAACCTGGAAAACATCGTGGCACAAAGTGGGGATGAATCTACTGAGGCTGCGGTGCCTCAAATATTGGAAGAAGAAGTCACCCCCTGTGAGTGGCTGGCTGAGGTGCCATCTATTGAGGAAGTACTGAAGGCGATCTGGAGTTTGAGACCAGGAAAGACACCGGGCAGAGATGATCTCCCAAGCGAAATTCTGAGGGAGGGTGGCGTTTGTGCACAGACTGCCCTACATGACATCATAACAACAGTCTGGACCACTGGACGGGTTCCGCAGGATTGGAAGGATGCCCTGGTGGTCCTCCTCTTTAAGAAGGGGGACCACACCGACTGTAACAACTACAGGGGCATCTCACTCCTCAGTGTGCCGGGTAAGGTCCTGGCAAGGATTATTCAACATCGCCCTGCTAGGCACGCTGAGGAGAGGCTTGCGGAGCCCCAATGCTGTTTCAGAAAAGGGCGGTCTTGCACAGATGCCATATTTTCTGTCTGTAGTTTGTGAAGCTTTCGATGGCTGTACCGGAGGAATTTCCATCTGGTACAGATACAATGGGAGGCTGATCGATGCCCGGGTGCGGTCAAGGGATGGCTCCCTATTGCTCAACCACGTTATGTATGCCGATGATCTGGTAATTGCTGCTCACTCAGAGGAGTTGGAGGCGCTGCTGCTGAACCTGGAGCTTGCTACTAAGAGGTGGGGCCTAACCATCAGCCCCACCAAAACTAAGCTCCTGCCTGGGTATTTTGTACCCCACAACTCCTAATTGGTGATGGGCAGTTGTGGAGAGAGTGGAGAGTTTCCCATACCTGAGCAGTGTGCTCATGACCGGCTCCGGTTTAAGAGCAGAGGTCTCACTCCGAATCAGTCGAGCGGCAATATCTTTTCATCGGTTGCGTAACGCTGTGTGGAAGCTACCTGGTCTGTTGCTCCGCACGAAGCTTCAGGTCTTCTCGGCCACGGTCATTCCCTCCTCTACGCTTGCGAAACGTGGACCCCCCTAATGGGACATCTTCGCCGGTTAGAAACATTTAGGCTGGCCTGCTTACGATCCATCCTGGGTTTAACCAGGCTGGATTGTGTGAGGAGCTCACAAATCCTTGAAAGATCTGGGCAAAGTCCCATCGGTGAGCTCCTCCGGCAGGCAAGGCTGCGTTGGCTGGGTCATGTAGCCCGCATGCCCAGCCACCGCATGCCGAAACAGCTTTTGTTCGGCCGGATCGAGGGGGCTAAGCGGGCGCGGCACGGGCTAGAGAAGAGATGGAGTGATGTGGTACAAGAGGATGTGGAGCTGAGTGGACTTGCGGATGACTGGTACCAGCGGTGTCAAGATCGGCCTCAGTGGAGGAGGCTCGTGAAGGACGCTACTGGGCAGTTGGAGGCAGTCGCCCTCCAACAACAACGGAGGGCGGAGGAGCGACGCTCACAACAACGAGCGGAGCGCCGGGTGACTAAAGCACAGCAAGTTGGTACAGTAGGGGGCACAGGTGGTGCATCAGCCAGTCATCTCGGTCATCTCGGTCATCTCGGTCAGTCGACCCGTGGCACCTGCTGGGTCTGCCCCGTGACCTCCTGCAAGCGGGCGTTCTACACTTCACGTGGCCTCAAGGTGCACATGTCCTGGCACAAGCGTCGTGGTGACGTCACCACCACTTAGTGGCGAAATGCGGTTGTTGTTGTTGTGTACGTATGTGGGAGCCACTCTGTATGTGTTTTTTACGTGTGTGGGTGTACGTTTGTGTGTCTACGTATGTGTGTCACTCTGTGTGTCACTCTGTATGTGTGTGTGTGTACGTGTGTACGTATGTGTGTCACTTTCAATGTGTGTGTGCGTGTGTATGCGTGTGTGTATGTGTGTGTGTCACACTGTGTACACGTTTGTGAGTGTACGTGTGTGTCACTCTGTATGTGTCTGTACGTGTGTGTATGCGTGTGTATGTGTAACTCTCTATGTGTGTGTACGTGTGTGTGTACGTGTGTGTCACTGTGTATGTGTGTGTGTACGTGTGTGTATGCGTGTGTATGTGTAACTCTCTATGTGTGTGTACGTGTGTGTGTACGTGTGTGTCACTGTGTATGTGTGTGTGTACGTGTGTGTGCGTGTGTTTGTGTAACTCTGTATGTGTCTGTACGTGTGTGTATGCGTGTGTATGTGTAACTCTGTATGTGTGTGTACGTGTGTGTGTACGTGTGTGTGTGCGTGTGTATGTGTGTGTGTGTACGTGTGTGTATGCGTGTGTATATGTAACTCTGTATGTGTGTGTGTGTACGTGTGTGTCACTGTGTATGTGTGTGTCTGTACGTGGGGAGCGGTGGTGTAGCGGTTAGCGCACTGCGCTATGAACCTGGCGACCCGGGTTCGATTCCCGCTCACGGCCAACACCAGTGACGATTATCTGAATCCGTCCTGGGCCTCCCCTAGGTCGACTCAGCCTGAAATGAGTACCCGGTGCGGTGTGTAAATATTGCCACTGGGGAGACAAAGGCGGTCGGGCGTGGTGCTGGCCACCCACCCCCTCGTGTGCCGTGCCGGCCTTCATAGGTGCTGCTCGCTAACAGCACTTGCCCCAACAGCCTGTTAAGGCAACACGGGGGATCTTTGTCTTTTTTTTTTAAAGATACGGGCAAGGCCACCTGACCTCCTCACCTCATCTCCTGCTCACACCTCATCACAGCTCTCGTTATAACACACAGAGAGAGAGAGAGAGCGTGGTGGGGGAGAGGAAAGAGTGGTGAGTTGGGAGAGATTTGGGGAGAGAGATGGGGGAGTGGAGAGAGCGGGGAGAGAGATGGGGGGAGTGGGGAGAGTGGGGAGAGAGATGGGACAGAGATGTGGGAGTGGAGAGAGAGATGGGGGGAATGGGGAGAGAGGAGAGTGGAGAAAGTGGGGAGAGTGGGGAGAGATGGGAGAGAGATGGGGGAGTGGGGAGAGTGGGGAGAGTGGGGAGAGAGATGGGGGAGTGGAGAGAGTGGGGAGAGAGATGGGGAGAGTGGGGAGAGAGGGGAGAGAGATGGGGGAGTGGGGAGAGTGGGGAGAGAGGGGAGTGGAGAGAGTGGAGAGAGAGATGGGACAGAGATGGGACAGAGATGGGAGAGTGGGGAGAGAGATGGGGGGAATGGGGAGAGAGGAGAGTGGAGAAAGTGGGGAGAGTGGGGAGAGATGGGAGAGAGATGGGAGAGTGGGGAGAGAGTGGGGAGAGAGATGGGACAGAGATGTGGGAGTGGAGAGAGTGGGGAGAGAGATGGGGGAGTGGAGAGAGCGGGGAGAGAGATGGGGGAGTGGGGAGAGTGGGGAGAGATGGGAGAGAGATGGGAGAGTGGGGAGAGAGTGGGGAGAGAGATGGGACAGAGATGTGGGAGTGGAGAGAGTGGGGAGAGAGATGGGGGAGTGGAGAGAGCGGGGAGAGAGATGGGGGGAGTGAGGAGAGTGGGGAAAGAGGGGAGTGGAGAGAGTGGGGAGAGTGGGGAGAGAGATGGGGGGAAAGTGGAGAGAGTGGAGAAAGTGGGGAGAGTGGGGAGAGAGATGGGGGAGTGGAGAGAGTGGGGAGAGAGATGGGGGAGTGGGAGAGAGTAAGGGAGGAGTGGAGAGAGTGGGGGGGGGGGTAAGAGACGACACGAGGGGGGTGAGAAGGGAGAGAGAGAGGGGACAGCGAGATAGGGGGGGGGGGTTGGAAAGCATCGAAAGAGGCCACGCGGTGTGGGGGAGAGTGGGGGGAGAGTGGGGGGAGAGTGGGGGGAGAGTGGGGGGAGAGTGGGGGGAGAGTGGGGGGAGAGTGGGGGGAGAGTGATTGGGGAGAGCGAGGGAGGACAGAAGGGAGAGAAGGGGGAGAGAAGAGAGAGAGTGTGGAGAGAGAGAAATTGATTGATTTTGGGTCGTGAGAATGATAATACATTCCTGTCGATTAATGTTACTTTATGATTAAAATCCACGCAATCCATCACGCGTGTGCGGTTATCATGCGTGTACATGGCTCCCATGCATGGGGTGTGTGTGTGTGCGCGTGTGTGTGTGCGTGTGTATGTCCTTAAAGGTGCACTCAGCCTCAAATGCGAACCTCTTCTTGGTTCTTTCGGTAAAGTCATCACGTAGAATGGAAATAATAAAATAATAAAAATAAAACATAATACAATAATTCTCACGACGTTTCGGCCACAACGCAAGCAGCCGTCCTCAGGTGGAGAACAGGTCTGTCGAGAAGACAGCGTCTGACAGCGTCTCTTCCCGGCAGACCTGTTCTTCACCTGAGGACGGCTGCTTGCGTTGTGGCCAAAACGTCGTGAGAATTATTGTATTATGTTTTATTTTTATTATTTTATTATTTCCCTTCTACGTGACTTTACCGAAAGAACCAAGAAGATGAATCTCTGCAGTCACGAAAGTTTTAAATCGAAATTTAATTACTTTATGATGTTTTATTTTTATTATTTTATTATTTCCCTTCTACGTGACTTTACCGAAAGAACCAAGAAGATGAATCCCTGCAGTCACGAAAGAAGCTTTAAATCGAAAAACGAGTACCTGGTGCGGTGTGTAAACCATCGCCAATTGGGGAGACAAAGGCGGCCGGGCGTGGTGCTGGCCACCCACCCCCTCGTGTGCCACAGTGCCGGCCTTCATAGGTGCTCGCTAACAGCACTTGCCCCCAAAAGTAGTTTAAAGCTACAGGGACCGTCCATAAATGACGTCACGCACCTAGGGGGAGGAGGGGGGGGTCAGACATTTGTGACGATGTGTGACGAGGGGGGGGGGGGTTGAGAAATGTGACGTCACATCAAAATGCGCAACTTTAAATGAACGTAGACAACACGTTCTACTTAATTAAATGGACTTGTTAATAAATGTTTTCTCCTGCAACATCCAGAGTGCAGCGCCACATTAAACAAGCACTACAATGACAATAGTTTAAAGCGATTTGAAGCTTGTTTTATTTTTTTGGGGGGGGCAGAGCTTTGTGACGTCATATTTCAGGGGGGGGGGGTCTGACTTTTTGTGACGCCGTGTGTGACGAAGGGGGTGGGGGTCAAAAATCGTCCCAAATCGCGTGACGTCATTTATGGACGGCCCTAGGACGGGTTCCTGAGCGGGAATCGAACTCGGCTGGGCGCTCACACGCCGACTCACGCACACAGACAAAGATCCCCCGTATAGCCTTTCGCAGAATGTTGGGACAAGGGCTGTTCACGGAAGCACCTATGAAGGCCGGCACTGCGGCACACGAGGGGGTGGGTGGCCAGCACCACGCCCGGCCGCCTTTGTCTCCCCAGTTGGCGATTGTTTACACAGCGCACCGGGTCCTCGTTTTTAAGGCTGAGTCGACTCAGGGGTGGCCCAGGACCGGTCCAGATAAATCGTCGTGAGCGGGAATCGAACTCGGGTCGACGGGGGGGAGGGGAGGTTCGTAGTGACACCACCGCTAAACACACAAGACAAAGATCCCCCGTGTAGCCTTGACACACGTTTGTGGCAAGTGCTGTGCGGCGGGACACTCACTCACACTCACTCAACAACAACAACCGCCGTTCACCACGAGGTGGCCGTGACGTCACCACGGCGCCTGTGCCAGGCTAGGTGCACTTTGAGGCCACGTGCAGAAGGCTCGCTGCGTTTTATCCGCCCGGCGCTCCGCTCGTTGTTGTGAGCGTCGCTCCTCTGCCCTCCGCTGTTGTTTGAAGGCGACTGCCTCCAGCTACCCAGCAGCCTTCTCAACGTGCACCTAGCCTGGCACTGCCCAGTAGCGTCCTTCGCGAGCCTCCTTCTCCATAGAGGCCGATCTTGACACCGCTGGTACCGGTCATCGGCAAGTCCACTCAGCTCCACGTCCTCCTGTACCACATCAGCTCCATCTCTTCTCCAACCCGTGTCACTCACTCACTCACTCAGCCACTCAGCCACTCAGCCACTCACTCACTCACTCAGTCACTCACCCACTCAGCCACTCACTCACCCACTCAGTCACTCACCCACTCACTCACTCACTCACTCACTCACCCATCAGCCACTCACCCACTCAGCCACTCACTCACCCACTTAGCCACTCACTCACCCACTCAGCCACTCACTCAGCCACTCACTCACCCACTCAGCCACTCACTCACCCACTCAGTCACTCACCCACTCACTCACTCACCTATCAGCCACTCACCCACTCAGCCACTCACTCACCCACTTAGCCTCTCACTCACCGACTCAGCCACTCACTCACCCACTCACTCACCCATCAGCCACTCACCCACTCAGCCACTCACTCACCCACTTAGCCACTCACTCACCCACTCAGCCACTCACTCACCCACTCACTCACTCAGCCACTCACCCACTCACTCACTCACCCACTCACTCACTCACCCACTCACTCACTCACTCACTCACCCATCAGCCACTCACCCACTCAGCCACTCACTCACCCACTTAGCCACTCACTCACCCACTCAGCCACTCACTCACCCACTCACTCACTCAGCCACTCACCCACTCACTCACTCACTCACCCACTCACTCACCCATCAGCTCCATCTTTTCTCCAGCCCGTGTCACTCACTCACTCGCCCACTCACTCACTCAGCCACTCACCCACTCACTCACTCGCCCACTCACTCACTCAGCCACTCACCCACTCACTCACTCGCCCACTCACTCACCCACTCACCCACTCACTCAGCCACTCACCCACTCACTCACTCGCCCATTCACTCGCCCACTCACTCACTCAGCCACTCACCCACACACTCACTCGCCCACTCACTCACTCGCCCACTCACTCACTCACTCACCCGCTCACCCATCAGCTCCATCTCTTCTCCCGCCCGTGTCGCGTCCATTTAGCCCCCTCGATGCGGCCAAACAGAAGCTGATTGGGCACGCGGTGGCTGGGCACGCGGGCTACGTGACCCAGCCAACGCAGCCTCGCATGCCGGAGGAGCTCAATGATGATGGGACTGTGTCCAGATCTTTCAAGGATCCGTGAGCGACTCATACAATCCAGTCACACAAATAAAGCCACAGACAAAGATCCCCCGTATAGCCTGTAACAGACTTGTAAGGGCAAGTGCTGTTAGCGAGCACCTATGAAGGCCGGCACGGCACACGAGGGGGTGGGTGGCCAGCACCTCGCCCGGCCGCCTTTGTCTCCCCAGTAGCGATGGTTTACACACCGCACCCAGCTACTCATTTGAGGCCGAGTCGACCTAGGTGAGGAGGCCCGGGACCGGTTCAGAGAATCGTCACCGGCGTTGGCCGTGAGCGGGAATCGAACTCTGGCCGACGGCTTTTCGGAGCGCGGCGCTAACCGCTGCACCACCGCTCCTCGCCGGCGCGCGCTCGCGGAACGCAACAAACTCGGGTTGAATGAGGTCACGACACTCAGAGGCGACCGATACGAGGGGAGGGGAACCCAGTGCCGAGGAGAAAGACACAGACAGAGAGAGAGAAAGAGAGAGAGACGCGCACAGGAGTGGTGGGACAGACACCGCTAGCGGAGAGAGACACAGAGGCACGTGCAAAAAACGCCAACAGCAGAGCAAGGCGGCAGATACGCAGAGAGAGAGAGAGCAGAGGTCGCAACCGGGTACCCGATACCCGTACCCTACCCGATACCCGGCTACCCGTACCCGGCCGGGTACGGGTACCCGTTTGCGACCCTGGCGCGGCCGGGTATGGATACGGGTAGGCCGTGAGTCACTGGTGGGTCACCGTGATTGTCACTCATTTCCCAACGTCTTGTCTCTTCTCACAATTCAAGTTCCTGGAATCAACCCACCCGCGCCTGCAACATGGCTTCATCCCAGAGGTCGCAATCGGGTACCCGATACCCGTACCCTACCCGTCTCGCGGCCGGGTACAGGTAGGGTACGGGTACCAGTTTGCGACCCTGGTGCGGCCGGGTACGGGTACGGGTAAGGAATCTAAACCCGTTTACGACCTCTGAGAGAGCGACAGGACGATTGACAGAGACACGGAACGAGACGGTGCGTGTCTGTTCGTCTGTTCGTATGATTTTATTCGTGCATCTTTGTGTGTTCGTTGAAGTGCGGAGCGGTGGGTGTAGTGGTTAGCACTACGCTGCGCAACGAACCTGGCGACCCGAGTTCGAATCCCGCTCACGGCCAACATCTGTGACGATTATTATGTGAAACGGCCCTGGGCCACCTCACCTAGGTTGACTCAGCCTCAAATGAGTACCCGGTGCGGTGTGTAAACATCGCCACTGGGGAGACAAAGGCGGCCGGGCGTGGTGCTGGCCACCCACCCCCTCGTGTGCCGTGCCGGCCTTCATAGGTGCTCGATAACAGCACTTGCCCCAACAGTCTGTTAAGGCTACACGGGGGATCTTTATCTTTGCATACGTATGTATATGTGTGTACGTGTGTAAGTGTATACGTGTGTAGGTATACACGTGTAAGTGTGTATGTATGAATGTATACGTGTGCATGTGTGTCAGTGTGTGTGTATGTCTATGTGTGTGTAAGTGTGTGTAAGTTTGTGTGTAGGTATATGTGTGTGTAAGTGTGTGTAAGTGTGTTTGTATGTTTATTTGTGTGTAAGTGTGTGTGTATGTCTATGTGTGTGTAAGTGTGTGTAAGTGTGTGTGTATGTGTATGTGTGTGTAAGTGTGTGTGTATGTCTATGTGTGTGTAAGTGTGTGTAAGTGTGTGTATGTCTATGTGTGTGTTAGTGTGTGTAAGTGTGTGTGTATGTGTATGTGTGTGTAAGTGTGTGTAAGTTTGTGTGTATGTCTATGTGTGTGTAAGTGTGTGTGTATGTCTATGTGTGTGTAAGTGTGTGTAAGTGTGTGTATGTCTATGTGTGTGTAAGTGTGTGTGTATGTCTATGTGTGTGTAAGTGTGTGTAAGTGTGTGTATGTCTATGTGTGTGTTAGTGTGTGTAAGTGTGTGTGTATGTGTATGTGTGTGTAAGTGTGTGTAAGTTTGTGTGTATGTCTATGTGTGTGTAAGTGTGTGTAAGTGTGTGTGTATGTGTGTAAGTGTGTGTGTATGTCTATGTGTGTGTAAGTGTGTGTAAGTGTGTGTATGTCTATGTGTGTGTA
>NW_027621210.1:2500-39111 GCF_964198595.1 Lampetra fluviatilis
TAGTGGTGGTGGTAGTGGTGGTGGTAGTGGTGGTGGTGGTAGTGGTGGTGGTAGTGGTGGTGGTAGTGGTGGTGGTAGTGGTGGTAGTGGTGGTGGTGGTCGTGGTGGTAGTGGTGGTGGTAGTGGTGGTGGTGGTGGTGGGTAGTGGTGGTAGTAGTAGTAGTGGTGGTAGTAGTAGTAGTGGTAGTGCTAGTAGTGGTGGTAGTAGTAGTGGTGGTAGTAGTAGTGGTAGTAGTAGTAGTGGTAGTAATGATGATGGTAGTGGTGATGGTGGTGATGGTGGTGGTGGTGGTGATGGTGGTGGTGATGGTGGTGTGGTGGTGGTGGTGGTGGTGATGGTGGTGGTGGTGGTGATGGTGGTGGTGGTGGTGATGGGTGGTGGTGGTGGTGGTGATGGTGATGGTGGTGATGGTGGTGGTGATGATCACCTTGTTGGCGATGGCGTTGTTGCTGGGCCTGGCGTCGTAGATGATGATTTTTGTGCGACTGTGGTAGTGCTAGTAGTGGTGGTAATGATGATGGTAGTGGTGATGGTGGTGATGATGGTGATGGTGGTGATGGTGGTGATGGTGGTGATGGCAGTAGTAGTGGTCACCTTGTTGGCGATGGCGTTGTTGCTGGCCTGGCGTCGTAGATGATGATTTTGTGCGACTGTGGTAGTGCTGGTAGTGGTGGTAGTGGTAGTAATGATGATGGTAGTGGTGATGGTGGTGATGGTGGTGGTCACCTTGTTGGCGATGGCGTTGTTGCTGGGCCTGGCGTCGTAGATGATGATTTTGTGCGACTGCGCGTTGGCGTCCATGACGAGCTGCAGAAACCGCTCGTCGTCCTTGCAGCGGCGGCCACTCACCCCGACCAGAGGCTGGGAGCAGCGCGTCACCGTCGCCTGGCTCTCGGGGTGGATCCACGACAACACCTGGACACACGCAGAGACACACACAGACACACACAGACACACACACAGACACAGACACACACACACACACAGGTAGACACACACACACACACAGGTAGATAGACACACAGCGGCTGGGAGCAGCGCGTCACCGTCGCCTGGCTCTCGGGGTGGATCCACGACAACACCTGGACACACGCACACACACACAGACACACACACAGGTAGACACACACACACACACAGGTAGATAGACACACAGCGGCTGGGAGCAGTGCGTCACCGTCGCCTGGCTCTCGGGGTGGATCCACGACAACACCTGGACACACGCAGACACACACACAGATAGATAGACATACAACAGATAGACACACACACAGACACACACACAGACAGGTAGATAGACACACAGCGGCTGGGAGCATCGCGACACCGTCGCCTGGCTCTCGGGGTGGATCCACGACAACACCTGGACACACGCAGACACACACAGACACACACAGACACACACACACAGACACACAGACACACACACACACACACACAGACACACACACACAGACACAGACACACACACACACAGGTAGATAGACACACAGTGGCTGGGAGCAGCGCGTCACCGTCGCCTGGCTCTCGGGGTGGATCCACGACAACACCTGGACACACACACACACACACAGACACACACACACACACAGACACACACACACACAGACACACACAGACACACACACAGACACACACAGACACACACACAGACACACAGACACACACACAGACACACACACACACACACAGACACACACAGACACACACACACAGGTAGATAGACACACACACACACACAGACACAGACACACAGGTAGATAGACACACACACACACACAGACACAGACACACAGGTAGATAGACACACAGCGGCTGGGAGCAGCGCGACACCGTCGCCTGGCTCTCGGGGTGGATCCACGACAACACCTGGACACACGCAGAGACACACACAGATAGATAGACATACAACAGATAGACACACACACACACACAGACACACACACACACACACAGACACACACACACACACAGACACATACAAACACACACACAGACACACACACACACAGACACACACACACAGACACACACACACACAGGTAGATAGACACGCACAGGTAGACACACACACAGACACACACAGACACACACACAGACACACACAGACACACACAGACACACACACAAACACACACAGACACACACGGACACACACAGACAGATAGATAGACACACACTTTGAGGCACCAGGGCCTAGTGAGCCAAGCCTGAGGCACCTGGGCCTGAGTGACACACCAGAGAGAGAGAGACACACGCAACGGCAAGCGAGACACTGACAGAGAGAAAGAGAGAAGAGGTGTGGTGGTGGTGTGGTGTGGTGAGGGGCTAGAGAGCGGCGTTGCGTGTGGTGTGGAGAGGGGGGAAGTACCGGGATGCTAGGTGCGCGTGCACGGAAGGCCGCCACGCGCCTCAAGTCGTCGTCGCGGGCGGCCGAGGGGACGACGAGAAGCGACGGGTAGGAGTCGCAGAACTCGTACGACTCGTTGACGCGCGAGATGCGCCAGCTCTCATTGGGCAGTCCCTACGCAACACGTGTTGCAGATGCACGTAAAGATACACGTACAGCGAGTGGGTGGGTGGGTGGGTGAGCGGGTGGGTGCGTGGGTGGGTGAGTGAGTGAGCGAGTGGGTGGGTGAGTGAGGGTTTTCAGTGAGTGGGGTGGGTGAGTGAGGGTGTCAGTAAGTGGGTGGGGTGAGTGATGGGTGAGTGGGTGAGTGAGTGAGTGGGTGGGTGAGTGGGTGAGTGGGTGGGTGAGTGGGTGGTGGGTGGGTGGGTGGGGTGAGTGGGTGAGTAAGTGGGTGGGTGAGTGAGTGAGTGGGTGAGTGGGTGGGGTGCGTGGGTGGGTGAGCGGGTGGGTGCGTGGGTGGGTGAGTGAGTGAGCGAGTGGGTGGGTGAGTGAGGGTTTCAGTGAGTGGGGTGGGTGAGTGAGGGTGTCAGTAAGTGGGTGGGTGAGTGATGGGTGAGTGGGTGAGTGAGTGAGTGGGTGGGGTGAGTGGGTGAGTGGGTGGGTGAGTGGGTGAGTGGGTGGGTGGGTGAGTGGGTGAGTAAGTGGGTGGGTGAGTGAGTGAGTGGGTGAGTGGGTGGGTGCGTGGGTGGGGTGAGCGGGTGGGTGCGTGGGTGGGTGAGTGAGTGAGCGAGTGGGTGGGTGAGTGAGGGTTTCAGTGAGTGGGTGGGTGAGTGAGGGTGTCAGTAAGTGGGTGGGTGAGTGATGGGTGAGTGGTAGTGAGTGAGTGAGTGGGTGGGTGGTGAGTGGTGAGTGGGTGGGTGTGTGAGTGAGTGGGTGGGTGGGTGAGTGGGTGAGTAAGTGGGTGGGTGAGTGAGTGAGTGAGTGGGTGAGTGGGTGGGTGCGTGGGTGGGTGGTGGGTGGTGTGAGTGGGTGAGTGAGTGAGTGAGTGGGTGGGTGAGTGAGGGTTTCAGTGAGTGGGTGGGTGAGTGAGGGTGTCAGTAAGTGGGTGGGTGAGTGATGGGTGAGTGGGTGAGTGAGTGAGTGGGTGAGTGGGTGAGTGGGTGGGTGAGTTGAGTGAGTGGGGTGGGTGAGTGGGTGAGTAAGTGGGTGGGTGATTGAGCGGGTGAGCGGGTGGGTGAGCGAGTGAGTGGAGCGGGTGGGTGAGCGAGGTGAGTGAGCGGGTGGGTGAGCGGGTGGGTGAGTGGTGTGAGCGAGCGGGTGAGTTACCAGGCGGCGGTACTCTGCGATGGGGTCGTAAAACTCGCCATCCATTCTCTGGGGTAAACCTCCTTGTGCTCAAAGGCAAACAGAGGCTGTGATGAGGCACACGGGGAGACACACGGTGAGACACACGGTGAGACACGGGGTGAGACACGGGGGTGAGACACGGGGTGAGACACACGGGGAGACACGGGGTGAGACACGGGGTGAGACACGGGGTGAGACACGGAGTGAGACACGGGGTGAGACGCGGTGTGAGACGCGGGGTGAGACACGGGGTGAGACACGGGGTGAGACGCGGGGTGAGACGCGGGGTGAGACACGGGGTGAGACACGGGGTGAGACACGGGGAGACACACGGGGAGACACACGGGGAGACACGGGGTGAGACGCGGGGTGAGACGCGGGGTGAGACACACGGGGAGACACGGGGTGAGACGCGGGGGTGAGACACGGGGTGAGACACGGAGTGAGACGCGGGGTGAGACGCGGGGTGAGACACGGGGAGACACACGGGGAGACACGGGGTGAGACGCGGGGTGAGACACGGGGAGACACACGGGGAGACACACGGTGAGACACGGGGTGAGACACGGGGTGAGACACGGGGTGAGACACGGGGTGAGACACGGGGTGAGACACGGGGTGAGACGCGGGGTGAGACGCGGGGTGAGACGCGGGGTGAGACGCGGGGTGAGACACGGGGTGAGACACGGGGTGAGACACGGGGTGAGACACGGGGTGAGACACGGGGGTGAGACACGGGGGGGAGACACGGGGGGGAGGACACGGGGGTGAGACACGGGGGTGAGACACGGGAGTGAGACACGGGGTGAGACACGGGGGGTGAGACACGGGGTGAGACACGGGGTGAGACACGGTGGTGAGACACGGGGTGAGACACGGGGTGAGACACGGGGTGAGACGCGGGGGTGAGACGCGGGGTGAGACGCGGGGTGAGACGCGGAGTGAGACACGTGGTGAGACACGGGGTGAGACACGGGGTGAGACGCGGGGTGAGACACGGGGTGAGACACGGGGTGAGACACGGGGTGAGACACGGGGTGAGACGCGGGGTGAGACACGGGGTGAGACGCGGGGTGAGACGCGGGAGTGGAGACACGGGGTGAGACACGGGGTGAGACACGGGGTGAGACACGGGGTGAGACACGGGGTGAGACACGGGGTGAGACACGGGGTGAGACGCGGGGTGAGACACGGGGTGAGACACGGGGTGAGACACGGGTGAGTGAGAGACACGGGGTGAGACACGGTGGCGCGTGAGAGACACGGGGTGGTGGTGGTGATGTTACCCAGGCCGTTGGACAGGGGGGAACGCGTAGCGAGTGAGCGCTGTGTGCAGGGAGCAGGCTACGCCGGCTTGAGCGTCGACCTTGTGGGCAAACCGCAGCGTGCGGATATCCTGCAGGCAGACAGAGACAGAGAGACAGAAAGAGACACAGACAGAGAGAGAGAGAGACAGAGAGAGACAGAGAGAGAGAGAGACAGACAGCACTCACTCACCACCCACCACTCACTCACCCACTCACTCACCACCCACTTCGCTCACCCACTCGCTCACCACCCACCCACTCGCTCACCCACTCGCTCACTCACCACCCACTCGCTCACCCCACTCACTCACGCCGCCCACCCCACTCGCTCACCCACTCGCTCACCCACTCACTCACCCACTCGCTCACCCCACTCGCTCACCCACTCGCTCACCACCCACTCGCCTCACCCACTCAGCTCACCACCCACTCGCTCACCCACTCACCACCTCACTCACCCCGCCCACCCACTCGCTCACCCACCTCGCTCACCACCCACCCACCCCACTCACCCGCCCACCCACTCGCTCACCCACTCGCTCACACCACCCACCCACTCACTCACCCACTCACTCACCACCCACTCGCCTCACCCACCTCACTCACCCGCTCACCCACTCGCTCACTCGCTCACCACCCGCTCACCCACTCGCTCACTTCGCTCACCACCCGCTCACCCACTCGCTCACTCGCTCACCACCCGCTCACCTTGCAGGTGAGCTCCAGGCGGTAGGCTGTCTCCGCACGGTTCGTGGTGTTGGTGACTTTGTCCACACGGCTCACCACCCCAAGGGGCACGTCCAGAACCAGCGGCGGGTCCTGCACTCACCACCACTCACCAGCGTCACTCACCACCACTCACCACCACCGTCACTCACCACCACTCACCAGCGTCACTCACCAACACTCACCAACAGCGTCACTCACCAGCAGCGTCACTCACCAGCAGCGTCACTCACCAACAGCGTCACTCACCAACACTCACCAGCGTCACTCACCAACACTCACCAACAGCGTCACTCACCACCACTCACCAGCGTCACTCACCAACACTCACCACCACCGTCACTCACCAACAGCGTCACTCACCAACACCGTCACTCACCAACAGCGTCACTCACCAGCAGCGTCACTCACCAGCAGCGTCACTCACCAACAGCGTCACTCACCAACACTCACCAGCGTCACTCACCAACACTCACCAACAGCGTCACTCACCACCACTCACCAGCGTCACTCACCAACACTCACCACCACCGTCACTCACCAACAGCGTCACTCACCAACACCGTCACTCACCAACAGCGTCACTCACCAACAGCGTCACTCACCAACAGCGTCACTCACCAACAGCGTCACTCACCAGCAGCGCACTCACCAGCAGCGTCACTCACCAGCAGCGTCACTCACCAGCAGCGTCACTCACCAGCAGCGTCACTCACCAGCAGCGTCACTCACCAGCAGCGTCACTCACCAGCAGCGTCACTCACCAACAGCGTCACTCACCAACAGCGTCACTCACCAGCAGCGTCACTCACCAGCAGCGTCACTCACCAACACCGTCACTCACCAACACCGTCACTCACCAGCAGCGTCACTCACCAGCAGCGTCACTCACCAACACTCACCACCACCGTCACTCACCAACAGCGTCACTCACCAACACTCACCACCACCGTCACTCACCAACAGCGTCACTCACCAACAACGTCACTCACCAACACCGTCACTCACCAACAGCGTCACTCACCAGCAGCGTCACTCACCAGCAGCGTCACTCACCAGCAGCGTCACTCACCAACAGCGTCACTCACCAGCAGCGTCACTCACCAGCAGCGTCACTCACCAGCAGCGTCACTCACCAGCAGCGTCACTCACCAACAGCGTCACTCACCAGCAGCGTCACTCACCAACAGCGTCACTCACCAGCAGCGTCACTCACCAGCAGCGTCACTCACCAACAGCGTCACTCACCAGCAGCGTCACTCACCAACAGCGTCACTCACCAACAGCGTCACTCACCAGCAGCGTCACTCACCAGCAGCGTCACTCACCAGCACCGTCACTCACCAGCAGCGTCACTCACCAGCACCGTCACTCACCAGCACCGTCACTCACCAACAGCGTCACTCACCAGCAGCGTCACTCACCAGCAGCGTCACTCACCAGCAGCGTCACTCACCAGCAGCGTCACTCACCAGCACCGTCACTCACCAGCAGCGTCACTCACCAGCAGCGTCACTCACCAGCAGCGTCACTCACCAGCACCGTCACTCACCAGCAGCGTCACTCACCAGCAGCGTCACTCACCAGCAGCGTCACTCACCAACAGCGTCACTCACCAACAGCGTCACTCACCAGCAGCGTCACTCACCACCACTCACCAGCAGCGTCACTCACCAGCAGCGTCACTCACCAGCAGCGTCACTCACCAACAGCGTCACTCACCAGCAGCGTCACTCACCACCACTCACCAGCAGCGTCACTCACCAGCAGCGTCACTCACCAGCAGCGTCACTCACCAACAGCGTCACTCACCAACAGCGTCACTCACCAGCAGCGTCACTCACCAGCAGCGTCACTCACCAACAGCGTCACTCACCAGCAGCGTCACTCACCAGCAGCGTCACTCACCAGCACCGTCACTCACCAGCAGCGTCACTCACCAACAGCGTCACTCACCAACACCGTCACTCACCAACAGCGTCACTCACCAACAGCGTCACTCACCAGCAGCGTCACTCACCAACAGCGTCACTCACCAGCACCGTCACTCACCAACAGCGTCACTCACCAACAGCGTCACTCACCAGCAGCGTCACTCACCAGCAGCGTCACTCACCAGCAGCGTCACTCACCAGCAGCGTCACTCACCAACACCGTCACTCACCAACAGCGTCACTCACCAGCAGCGTCACTCACCAGCAGCGTCACTCACCAGCACCGTCACTCACCAGCAGCGTCACTCACCAGCAGCGTCACTCACCAACACCGTCACTCACCAACAGCGTCACTCACCAACACCGTCACTCACCAGCAGCGTCACTCACCAACAGCGTCACTCACCAGCACGTCACTCACCAGCAGCGTCACTCACCAACACCGTCACTCACCACACCGTCACTCACCAGCAGCGTCACTCACCAGCACCGTCACTCACCAGCAGCGTCACTCACCAACACCGTCACTCACCAACAGCGTCACTCACCAACACCGTCACTCACCAGCAGCGTCACTCACCAACAGCGTCACTCACCAGCACCGTCACTCACCAGCAGCGTCACTCACCAACAGCGTCACTCACCAGCACCGTCACTCACCAACAGCGTCACTCACCAGCAGCGTCACTCACACAGCAGCGTCACTCACCAACACCGTCACTCACCAACAGCGTCACTCACCAGCAGCGTCACTCACCAGCAGCGTCACTCACCAACAGCGTCACTCACCAACACCGTCACTCACCAGCAGCGTCACTCACCAACACCGTCACTCACCAGCAGCGTCACTCACCAACAGCGTCACTCACCAGCAGCGTCACTCACCAGCAGCGTCACTCACCAACACCGTCACTCACCAGCAGCGTCACTCACCAACAGCGTCACTCACCAGCAGCGTCACTCACCAGCAGCGTCACTCACCAACACCGTCACTCACCAGCAGCGTCACTCACCAACACCGTCACTCACCAGCAGCGTCACTCACCAGCAGCGTCACTCACCAACACCGTCACTCACCAGCAGCGTCACTCACCAACACCGTCACTCACCAGCAGCGTCACTCACCAACAGCGTCACTCACCAGCAGCGTCACTCACCAGCAGCGTCACTCACCAACACCGTCACTCACCAGCAGCGTCACTCACCAACAGCGTCACTCACCAGCAGCGTCACTCACCAGCAGCGTCACTCACCAACACCGTCACTCACCAGCAGCGTCACTCACCAACAGCGTCACTCACCAGCAGCGTCACTCACCAGCAGCGTCACTCACCAACACCGTCACTCACCAGCAGCGTCACTCACCAACACCGTCACTCACCAGCAGCGTCACTCACCAACAGCGTCACTCACCAGCAGCGTCACTCACCAGCAGCGTCACTCACCAACACCGTCACTCACCAGCAGCGTCACTCACCAACACCGTCACTCACCAGCAGCGTCACTCACCAACACCGTCACTCACCAACACCGTCACTCACCAGCACCGTCACTCACCAGCAGCGTCACTCACCAACACCGTCACTCACCAACACCGTCACTCACCAGCAGCGTCACTCACCAGCACCGTCACTCACCAACAGCGTCACTCACCAACAGCGTCACTCACCAGCAGCGTCACTCACCAGCAGCGTCACTCACCAACAGCGTCACTCACCAGCAGCGTCACTCACCAGCAGCGTCACTCACCAGCACCGTCACTCACCAGCAGCGTCACTCACCAACAGCGTCACTCACCAGCAGCGTCACTCACCAACAGCGTCACTCACCAACAGCGTCACTCACCAGCAGCGTCACTCACCAGCAGCGTCACTCACCAACAGCGTCACTCACCAGCAGCGTCACTCACCAGCAGCGTCACTCACCAGCACCGTCACTCACCAACAGCGTCACTCACCAACAGCGTCACTCACCAGCAGCGTCACTCACCAGCAGCGTCACTCACCAACAGCGTCACTCACCAACAGCGTCACTCACCAGCAGCGTCACTCACCAGCAGCGTCACTCACCAACAGCGTCACTCACCAGCACCGTCACTCACCAGCAGCGTCACTCACCAGCAGCGTCACTCACCAGCACCGTCACTCACCAACAGCGTCACTCACCAGCAGCGTCACTCACCACCAGCGTCACCCACCAACAGCGTCACTCACCATCACTCACCAACAGCGTCACCCACCAACAGCGTCACTCACCATCACTCACCAACAGCGTCACTCACCAACAGCGTCACTCACCATCACTCACCAACAGCGTCACCCACCAACAGCGTCACTCACCATCACTCACCAACAGCGTCACTCACCAGCAGCGTCACTCACCATCACTCACCAACAGCGTCACTCACCAGCAGCGTCACTCACCAGCAGCGTCACTCACCAACAGCGTCACTCACCAGCAGCGTCACTCACCAGCAGCGTCACTCACCAACAGCGTCACTCACCAGCAGCGTCACTCACCAGCAGCGTCACTCACCAGCAGCGTCACTCACCAGCAGCGTCACTCACCAACAGCGTCACTCACCAACAGCGTCACTCACCAACAGCGTCACTCACCAGCAGCGTCACTCACCAGCAGCGTCACTCACCATCACTCACCAACAGCGTCACTCACCAGCAGCGTCACTCACCAACAGCGTCACTCACCAGCAGCGTCACTCACCAACAGCGTCACCCACCAACAGCGTCACTCACCAGCAGCGTCACTCACCATCACTCACCAACAGCGTCACTCACCAGCAGCGTCACTCACCAGCAGCGTCACTCACCAGCAGCGTCACTCACCAACAGCGTCACTCACCAGCAGCGTCACTCACCAGCAGCGTCACTCACCAACAGCGTCACTCACCAGCAGCGTCACTCACCAACAGCGTCACTCACCAGCAGCGTCACTCACCAACAGCGTCACTCACCAGCAGCGTCACTCACCAGCAGCGTCACTCACCAGCAGCGTCACTCACCAGCAGCGTCACTCACCAGCAGCGTCACTCACCAGCAGCGTCACTCACCAGCAGCGTCACTCACCAACACTCACCAGCAGCGTCACTCACCAGCAGCGTCACTCACCAACAGCGTCACTCACCAGCAGCGTCACTCACCAGCAGCGTCACTCACCAGCACCGTCACTCACCAGCAGCGTCACTCACCAGCACCGTCACTCACCAACAGCGTCACTCACCAGCAGCGTCACTCACCAGCAGCGTCACTCACCAACAGCGTCACTCACCAACACCGTCACTCACCAGCAGCGTCACTCACCAACAGCGTCACTCACCAACAGCGTCACTCACCAGCAGCGTCACTCACCAACAGCGTCACTCACCAGCAGCGTCACTCACCAGCAGCGTCACTCACCAACAGCGTCACTCACCAACAGCGTCACTCACCAGCAGCGTCACTCACCAGCAGCGTCACTCACCAGCAGCGTCACTCACCAGCAGCGTCACTCACCAACAGCGTCACTCACCAGCAGCGTCACTCACCAGCAGCGTCACTCACCAACAGCGTCACTCACCAACAGCGTCACTCACCACCAGCGTCACTCACCAGCAGCGTCACTCACCAACAGCGTCACTCACCAACACTCACCAACAGCGTCACTCACCAACACTCACCACCAGCGTCACTCACCAGCAGCGTCACTCACCAGCAGCGTCACTCACCAGCAGCGTCACTCACCAGCACCGTCACTCACCAGCAGCGTCACTCACCAGCAGCGTCACTCACCAGCAGCGTCACTCACCAGCAGCGTCACTCACCAGCAGCGTCACTCACCAGCAGCGTCACTCACCAGCACCGTCACTCACCAGCACCGTCACTCACCAGCAGCGTCACTCACCAGCAGCGTCACTCACCAGCAGCGTCACTCACCAGCAGCGTCACTCACCAACAGCGTCACTCACCAGCAGCGTCACTCACCAGCAGCGTCACTCACCAGCACCGTCACTCACCAGCAGCGTCACTCACCAGCAGCGTCACTCACCAGCAGCGTCACTCACCAGCAGCGTCACTCACCAACAGCGTCACTCACCAGCAGCGTCACTCACCACCACTCACCCACCAACAGCGTCACTCACCAACAGCGTCACTCACCAGCAGCGTCACTCACCACCACTCACCCACCAACAGCGTCACTCACCAACAGCGTCACTCACCACCACTCACCCACCAACAGCGTCACCCACCAACAGCGTCACTCACCAACAGCGTCACTCACCAACAGCGTCACTCACCACCACTCACCCACCAACAGCGTCACTCACCAGCAGCGTCACTCACCAACAGCGTCACTCACCAACAGCGTCACTCACCACCACTCACCCACCAACAGCGTCACTCACCAGCAGCGTCACTCACCAACAGCGTCACTCACCAACAGCGTCACTCACCACCACTCACCCACCAACAGCGTCACTCACCAGCAGCGTCACTCACCAGCAGCGTCACTCACCACCACTCACCCACCAACAGCGTCACTCACCAGCAGCGTCACTCACCACCACTCACCCACCAACAGCGTCACTCACCAGCAGCGTCACTCACCAGCAGCGTCACTCACCACCACTCACCCACCAACAGCGTCACTCACCAACAGCGTCACTCACCAACAGCGTCACTCACCAGCAGCGTCACTCACCAACAGCGTCACTCACCAGCAGCGTCACTCACCACCACTCACCCACCAACAGCGTCACTCACCAGCAGCGTCACTCACCAGCAGCGTCACTCACCAGCAGCGTCACTCACCAGCAGCGTCACTCACCAACAGCGTCACTCACCAGCAGCGTCACTCACCAGCAGCGTCACTCACCACCACTCACCCACCAACAGCGTCACTCACCAACAGCGTCACTCACCAGCAGCGTCACTCACCAGCAGCGTCACTCACCAACAGCGTCACTCACCAGCAGCGTCACTCACCAACAGCGTCACTCACCAGCAGCGTCACTCACCAACAGCGTCACTCACCAGCAGCGTCACTCACCAACAGCGTCACTCACCAACACTCACCAGCAGCGTCACTCACCAACAGCGTCACTCACCAGCAGCGTCACTCACCAACAGCGTCACTCACCAGCAGCGTCACTCACCAACAGCGTCACTCACCAACAGCGTCACTCACCAGCAGCGTCACTCACCAACAGCGTCACTCACCAACACTCACCAGCAGCGTCACTCACCAACAGCGTCACTCACCAGCAGCGTCACTCACCAACAGCGTCACTCACCAACAGCGTCACTCACCAGCAGCGTCACTCACCAACAGCGTCACTCACCAGCAGCGTCACTCACCAGCAGCGTCACTCACCAGCAGCGTCACTCACCAGCAGCGTCACTCACCAACAGCGTCACTCACCAACAGCGTCACTCACCAGCAGCGTCACTCACCAACAGCGTCACTCACCAGCAGCGTCACTCACCAGCAGCGTCACTCACCAGCAGCGTCACTCACCAGCAGCGTCACTCACCAACAGCGTCACTCACCAACAGCGTCACTCACCAACAGCGTCACTCACCAGCAGCGTCACTCACCAACAGCGTCACTCACCAGCAGCGTCACTCACCAGCAGCGTCACTCACCAGCAGCGTCACTCACCAACAGCGTCACTCACCAGCAGCGTCACTCACCAACAGCGTCACTCACCAGCAGCGTCACTCACCAGCAGCGTCACTCACCAACAGCGTCACTCACCAGCAGCGTCACTCACCAGCAGCGTCACTCACCGTCACTCACCAACAGCGTCACTCACCAACAGCGTCACTCACCAGCAGCGTCACTCACCAGCAGCGTCACTCACCAGCAGCGTCACTCACCAGCAGCGTCACTCACCAACAGCGTCACTCACCAGCAGCGTCACTCACCAACACCGTCACTCACCAGCAGCGTCACTCACCAGCAGCGTCACTCACCAGCAGCGTCACTCACCACCACTCACCAGCAGCGTCACTCACCAGCAGCGTCACTCACCAACAGCGTCACTCACCAGCAGCGTCACTCACCAGCAGCGTCACTCACCAGCAGCGTCACTCACCAACAGCGTCACTCACCAGCAGCGTCACTCACCAACAGCGTCACTCACCAGCAGCGTCACTCACCAACAGCGTCACTCACCAACACTCACCAGCAGCGTCACTCACCAGCACCGTCACTCACCAGCAGCGTCACTCACCAACACTCACCAGCAGCGTCACTCACCAGCAGCGTCACTCACCAACAGCGTCACTCACCAGCAGCGTCACTCACCAACACTCACCAGCAGCGTCACTCACCAGCAGCGTCACTCACCAGCAGCGTCACTCACCAGCAGCGTCACTCACCAACAGCGTCACTCACCAGCAGCGTCACTCACCAGCAGCGTCACTCACCAGCAGCGTCACTCACCAACAGCGTCACTCACCAACAGCGTCACTCACCAACAGCGTCACTCACCAGCAGCGTCACTCACCAGCAGCGTCACTCACCAACAGCGTCACTCACCAGCAGCGTCACTCACCAACAGCGTCACTCACCAACACCGTCACTCACCAGCAGCGTCACTCACCAGCAGCGTCACTCACCAGCAGCGTCACTCACCAACAGCGTCACTCACCAACAGCGTCACTCACCAGCAGCGTCACTCACCAACAGCGTCACTCACCAGCAGCGTCACTCACCGTCACTCACCAACAGCGTCACTCACCAGCAGCGTCACTCACCAGCAGCGTCACTCACCAGCAGCGTCACTCACCAGCAGCGTCACTCACCAACAGCGTCACTCACCAACAGCGTCACTCACCAGCAGCGTCACTCACCAACAGCGTCACTCACCAACACCGTCACTCACCAGCAGCGTCACTCACCAGCAGCGTCACTCACCAGCAGCGCCACTCACCAGCAGCGTCACTCACCAGCAGCGTCACTCACCAGCAGCGTCACTCACCAACACCGTCACTCACCAGCAGCGTCACTCACCAGCAGCGTCACTCACCAGCACCGTCACTCACCAGCAGCGTCACTCACCAGCACCGTCACTCACCAGCAGCGTCACTCACCAGCACCGTCACTCACCAACACCGTCACTCACCAACACCGTCACTCACCAGCAGCGTCACTCACCAGCAGCGTCACTCACCAACAGCGTCACTCACCAACAGCGTCACTCACCAGCAGCGTCACTCACCAGCAGCGTCACTCACCAACAGCGTCACTCACCAACAGCGTCACTCACCAACAGCGTCACTCACCAGCAGCGTCACTCACCAACAGCGTCACTCACCAACAGCGTCACTCACCAACAGCGTCACTCACCAACAGCGTCACTCACCAGCAGCGTCACTCACCAGCAGCGTCACTCACCAACAGCGTCACTCACCAGCAGCGTCACTCACCAACAGCGTCACTCACCAGCAGCGTCACTCACCACCACTCACCAGCAGCGTCACTCACCAACAGCGTCACTCACCAGCAGCGTCACTCACCACCACTCACCAGCAGCGTCACTCACCAACAGCGTCACTCACCACCACTCACCAACAGCGTCACTCACCAACAGCGTCACTCACCAGCAGCGTCACTCACCAACAGCGTCACTCACCACCACTCACCAACAGCGTCACTCACCAACAGCGTCACTCACCAACAGCGTCACTCACCACCACTCACCAGCAGCGTCACTCACCAACAGCGTCACTCACCACCACTCACCAACAGCGTCACTCACCAACAGCGTCACTCACCAGCAGCGTCACTCACCAGCAGCGTCACTCACCACCACTCACCAACAGCGTCACTCACCAACAGCGTCACTCACCAGCAGCGTCACTCACCAACAGCGTCACTCACCAACAGCGTCACTCACCAGCAGCGTCACTCACCAGCAGCGTCACTCACCAGCAGCGTCACTCACCAACAGCGTCACTCACCAACAGCGTCACTCACCAGCACCGTCACTCACCAGCAGCGTCACTCACCAGCAGCGTCACTCACCAACAGCGTCACTCACCAGCAGCGTCACTCACCAGCAGCGTCACTCACCAACAGCGTCACTCACCAACAGCGTCACTCACCAGCACCGTCACTCACCAGCAGCGTCACTCACCAGCAGCGTCACTCACCAGCACCGTCACTCACCAGCACCGTCACTCACCAACAGCGTCACTCACCAGCAGCGTCACTCACCAGCAGCGTCACTCACCAGCAGCGTCACTCACCAGCACCGTCACTCACCAACAGCGTCACTCACCAGCACCGTCACTCACCAGCACCGTCACTCACCAACAGCGTCACTCACCAACAGCGTCACTCACCAACAGCGTCACTCACCAGCACCGTCACTCACCAGCAGCGTCACTCACCAACAGCGTCACTCACCAGCAGCGTCACTCACCAGCAGCGTCACTCACCAACAGCGTCACTCACCAACAGCGTCACTCACCAGCACCGTCACTCACCAGCAGCGTCACTCACCAGCACCGTCACTCACCAGCAGCGTCACTCACCAGCAGCGTCACTCACCAACAGCGTCACTCACCAACAGCGTCACTCACCAGCACCGTCACTCACCAGCAGCGTCACTCACCAGCACCGTCACTCACCAACAGCGTCACTCACCAGCAGCGTCACTCACCAACAGCGTCACTCACCAACAGCGTCACTCACCAGCAGCGTCACTCACCAGCAGCGTCACTCACCAGCAGCGTCACTCACCAGCAGCGTCACTCACCAGCAGCGTCACTCACCAGCAGCGTCACTCACCAGCAGCGTCACTCACCAGCAGCGTCACTCACCAACAGCGTCACTCACCAACAGCGTCACTCACCAACAGCGTCACTCACCAACAGCGTCACTCACCAGCAGCGTCACTCACCAACAGCGTCACTCACCAGCAGCGTCACTCACCAGCAGCGTCACTCACCAACAGCGTCACTCACCAACAGCGTCACTCACCAGCAGCGTCACTCACCAACAGCGTCACTCACCAGCAGCGTCACTCACCAGCAGCGTCACTCACCAACAGCGTCACTCACCAGCAGCGTCACCACCAGCAGCGTCACTCACCAACAGCGTCACTCACCAACAGCGTCACTCACCAGCAGCGTCACTCACCAACAGCGTCACTCACCAGCAGCGTCACTCACCAGCAGCGTCACTCACCAACAGCGTCACTCACCAGCAGCGTCACTCACCAGCAGCGTCACTCACCAACAGCGTCACTCACCAACAGCGTCACTCACCAGCAGCGTCACTCACCAACAGCGTCACTCACCAGCAGCGTCACTCACCAACAGCGTCACTCACCAACAGCGTCACTCACCAACAGCGTCACTCACCAGCAGCGTCACTCACCAGCAGCGTCACTCACCAACAGCGTCACTCACCAGCAGCGTCACTCACCAACAGCGTCACTCACCAGCAGCGTCACTCACCAGCAGCGTCACTCACCAACAGCGTCACTCACCAGCAGCGTCACCCACCAGCAGCGTCACTCACCAGCAGCGTCACTCACCAACAGCGTCACTCACCAACAGCGTCACTCACCAACAGCGTCACTCACCAGCAGCGTCACTCACCAGCAGCGTCACTCACCAACAGCGTCACTCACCAGCAGCGTCACCCACCAGCAGCGTCACTCACCAACAGCGTCACTCACCAACAGCGTCACTCACCAGCAGCGTCACTCACCAACAGCGTCACTCACCAGCAGCGTCACTCACCAGCAGCGTCACTCACCAACAGCGTCACTCACCAGCAGCGTCACTCACCAGCAGCGTCACTCACCAACAGCGTCACTCACCAACAGCGTCACTCACCAGCAGCGTCACTCACCAGCAGCGTCACTCACCAACAGCGTCACTCACCAGCAGCGTCACCCACCAACAGCGTCACTCACCAGCAGCGTCACTCACCAACAGCGTCACTCACCAGCAGCGTCACTCACCAGCAGCGTCACTCACCAGCAGCGTCACTCACCAACAGCGTCACTCACCAACAGCGTCACTCACCAACAGCGTCACTCACCAACAGCGTCACTCACCAGCAGCGTCACTCACCAACAGCGTCACTCGCCCACCCCCCCACTCACCCCTCCCCCCACCCACCCCCCCCACCCACCCCCCACCCACCCCCCCACCCACCCACCCCCCACCCACCCCCCCACCCACCCACCCCCCCACCCACCCACCCCACCCACCCCCCACCCACCCCCCCACCCACCCACCCCCCACCCACCCACCCCCCCACCCCCCCCCCCCACCCACCCCCCCCACCCACCCTCTCGCTGCTCTTGAAGTAGAGCTTGTAGTTGGTGATGGAGAGAGTTCCTCCTGCCACCCCCCCACCCACCCCCCCACTCACCCCTCCCCCCCCACCCACCCACCCCCCACCCACCCCCCCACCCACTCACCCACCCACCCACTCACCCACCCACCGTGCCCCCCACTGTGCCCCCCACCGTGCCCCCCCACCCACCCTCTCGCTGCTCTTGAAGTAGAGCTTGTAGTTGGTGATGGAGAGAGTTCCTCCTGCCACCCCCCCACCCACCCCCCCACTCACCCCTCCCCCCCCACCCACCCACCCCCCACCCACCCCCCCACCCACTCACCCACCCCACCCCCCACCCACCCCCCCCACCCACTCACCCCCCCCCCCACCCACCCCACCCCCCCACCCACCCCCCCACCCACCCTCTCGCTGCTCTTGAAGTAGAGCTTGTAGTTGGTGATGGAGAGAGTTCCTCCTGCCACCCCCCCACCCACCCCACCACTCACCCCTCCCCCCCCACCCACCCACCCCCCACCCACCCCCCCACCCACTCACCCACCCCCCACCCACCCCCCACCCACCCCCCCACTCACCCCCCCACCCACTCACCCACCCACCGTGCCCCCCACTGTGCCCCCCACCGTGCCCCCCCACCCACCCTCTCGCTGCTCTTGAAGTAGAGCTTGTAGTTGGTGATGGAGAGAGTTCCTCCTGCCACCCCCCCACCCACCCCCCCACTCACCCCCCCACCCACTCACCCACCCCACCCCCCCACCCACCCACCCCCCCACCCACCCACCCCCCACCCACCCCCCCACCCACTCACCCACCCCACCCCCCCACCCACCCACCCCCCCACCCACCCTCTCGCTGCTCTTGAAGTAGAGCTTGTAGTTGGTGATGGAGAGAGTTCCTCGTGCGGCTCCCGTGAACGGGCAGATGTAGGCCACGTCCTTCGCTACGTCACGGAGGGGGCGGGGCAAGGAGGGGGCGGGGCACAGTAGGGGCAAGGAGGGGGCGGGGCAAGGAGGGGGCGGGGCAAGGAGGGGGCGGGGCAAGGAGGGGGCGGGGCAAGGAGGGGGCGGGGCAAGGAGGGGGCGGGGCAAGGAGGGGGCGGGGCAAGGAGGGGGCGGGGCACAGTAGGGGCAAGGAGGGGGCGGGGCAAGGAGGGGCGGGGCAAGGAGGGGGCGGGGCAAGGAGGGGGCGGGGCAAGGAGGGGGCGGGGCAAGGAGGGGGCGGGGCAAGGAGGGGGCGGGGCACAGTAGGGGCAAGGAGGGGGCGGGGCAAGGAGGGGCGGGGCAAGGAGGGGGCGGGGCAAGGAGGGGGCGGGGCAAGGAGGGGGCGGGGCAAGGAGGGGGCGGGGCAAGGAGGGGGCGGGGCAAGGAGGGGGCGGGGCAAGGAGGGGCGGGGCAACAAGGGGGCGGGGCAAGGAGGGGGCGGGGCAAGGAGGGGCGGGGCAAGGAGGGGGCGGGGCAAGGAGGGGGCGGGGCAAGGAGGGGGCGGGGCAAGGAGGGCTAGGTGAGCGGTGAGTGCGGTGTCTGGGTGTGTGTGGTGAGCGAGTGGTGAGCGAGTGGTGAGCGAGTGGTGAGCGAGTGAGTGGTGAGTGAGTGGTGAGCGAGTGGTGAGTGAGTGGTGAGCGAGTGGTGAGTGAGTGAGTGGTGAGCGAGTGGTGAGCGAGTGGTGAGCGAGTGGTGAGCGAGTGGTGAGTGAGTGGTGAGTGAGTGGTGAGCGAGTGAGTGGTGAGCGAGTGGTGAGCGAGTGGTGAGCGAGTGGTGAGCGAGTGGTGAGTGAGTGAGTGAGTGGTGAACGAGTGGTGAGTGAGTGGTGAGCGAGTGGTGAGTGAGCGAGTGAGTGGTGAGTGAGTGGTGAGTGAGTGAGTAGTTAGTGAGTGAGCGAGTGGTGAGTGAGTGGTGAGTGAGCGAGTGGTGAGCGAGTGGTGAGCGAGTGGTGAGCGAGTGGTGAGCGAGTGGTGAGTGAGTGGTGAGTGAGTGGTGAGCGAGTGGTGAGCGAGTGGTGAGCGAGTGGTGAGTGAGTGAGTGAGTGGTGAACGAGTGGTGAGTGAGTGGTGAGCGAGTGGTGAGTGAGCGAGTGAGTGGTGAGTGAGTGGTGAGTGAGTGAGTAGTTAGTGAGTGAGCGAGTGGTGAGTGAGTGGTGAGTGAGTGAGTGGTGAGCGAGTGGTGAGCGAGTGGTGAGCGAGTGGTGAGTGAGTGGTGAGTGAGTGAGTGGTGAGCGAGTGGTGAGTGAGTGGTGAGTGAGCGAGTGAGTGGTGAGTGAGTGGTGAGTGAGTGGTGAGTGAGTGAGTGGTGAGTGAGTGCTGAGTGAGTGGTGAGTGAGTGAGTGGTGAGCGAGTGGTGAGTGAGTGGTGAGTGAGTGGTGAGTGAGTGGTGAGTGAGTGGTGAGTAGTTAGTGAGTGAGCGAGTGGTGAGTGAGTGGTGAGTGAGTGGTGAGCGAGTGGTGAGCGAGTGAGTGGTGAGTGAGTGCTGAGTGAGTGGTGAGTGAGTGAGTGGTGAGTGAGTGCTGAGTGAGTGGTGAGTGAGTGGTGAGTGAGTGGTGAGTGAGTGGTGAGTAGTTAGTGAGTGAGCGAGTGGTGAGTGAGTGGTGAGTGAGTGGTGAGCGAGTGGTGAGCGAGTGGTGAGCGAGTGGTGAGTGAGTGAGTGGTGAGTGAGTGAGCGAGTGGTGAGCGAGTGGTGAGCGAGTGGTGAGCGAGTGGTGAGTGAGTGAGTGGTGAGCGAGTGGTGAGCGAGTGGTGAGCGAGTGGTGAGCGAGTGGTGAGTGAGTGGTGAGTGAGTGGTGAGTGAGTGGTGAGTGAGTGAGTGGTGAGCGAGTGGTGAGCGAGTGGTGAGCGAGTGGTGAGTGAGTGAGTGAGTGGTGAGTGAGTGGTGAGTGAGTGGTGAGTGAGTGAGTAGTTAGTAAGTGAGCGAGTGGTGAGTGAGTGGTGAGTGAGTGAGTGGTGAGCGAGTGGTGAGCGAGTGGTGAGCGAGTGGTGAGTGAGTAGTTAGTGAGTGAGCGAGTGGTGAGTGAGTGGTGAGTGAGTGAGTGGTGAGCGAGTGGTGAGCGAGTGGTGAGCGAGTGGTGAGCGAGTGGTGAACGAGTGGTGAGCGAGTGGTGAGTGAGTGAGTGAGTGGTGAACGAGTGGTGAGTGAGTGGTGAGCGAGTGGTGAGTGAGCGAGTGAGTGGTGAGTGAGTGGTGAGTGAGTGGTGAGTGAGTGGTGAGTGAGTGAGTGAGTGAGTGGTGAGTGAGTGGTGAGCGAGTGGTGAGTGAGCGAGTGAGTGGTGAGTGAGTGGTGAGTGAGTGGTGAGTGAGTGGTGAGTGAGTGAGTGGTGAGCGAGTGGTGAGTGAGCGAGTGAGTGGTGAGTGAGTGAGTGGTGAGTGAGTGAGTGGTGAGCGAGTGGTGAGTGAGCGAGTGAGTGGTGAGTGAGTGAGTGGTGAGTGAGTGAGTGGTGAGCGAGTGGTGAGTGAGTGAGTGAGCGAGTGGTGAGTGAGTGGTGAGCGAGTGGTGAGTGAGCGAGTGAGTGGTGAGTGAGTGAGTGGTGAGTGACTGAGTGGTGAGCGAGTGAGTGAGTGAGTGAGCGAGTGGTGAGTGAGTGAGTGGTGAGCGAGTGGTGAGTGAGTGAGTGGTGAGTGAGTGGTGAGCGAGTGGTGAGTGAGTGGTGAGTGAGTGGTGAGTGAGTGAGTGGTGAGTGACTGAGTGGTGAGCGAGTGGTGAGTGAGTGAGTGGTGAGCGAGTGGTGAGTGAGTGAGTGGTGAGTGAGTGGTGAGTGAGTGAGTGGTGAGTGAGTGGTGAGTGAGTGAGTGGTGAGTGAGTGGTGAGTGAGTGAGTGAGCGAGTGGTGAGTGAGTGAGTGAGTGGTGAGTGAGTGGTGAGTGAGTGAGTGAGTGGTGAGCGAGGGGTGAGTGAGTGGTGAGCGAGTGAGTGAGTGAGTGGTGAGCGAGTGGTGAGTGAGTGGTGAGCGAGCGGTGAGTGAGTGGTGAGTGAGTGAGTGGTTAGCGAGTGGTGAGTGAGTGAGTGGTGAGTGAGTGAGTGGTGAGCGAGTGGTGAGTGAGTGGTGAGTGAGTGAGTGGTTAGCGAGTGGTGAGTGAGTGGTGAGTGAGTGAGTGGTGAGTGAGTGAGTGGTGAGTGAGTGAGTGGTGAGCGAGCGGTGAGTGAGTGGTGAGTGAGTGAGTGGTTAGCGAGTGGTGAGTGAGTGAGTGGTGAGTGAGTGGTGAGTGAGTGAGTGGTGAGTGAGTGAGTGGTGAGCGAGTGGTGAGTGAGTGAGTGAGTGGTGAGTGAGTGGTGAGTGAGTGAGTGAGTGGTGAGTGAGTGGTGAGTGAGTGAGTGGTGAGTGAGTGAGTGAGTGGTGAGTGAGTGAGTGGTGAGTGAGTGAGTGGTGAGTGAGTGGTGAGCGAGTGGTGAGTGAGTGAGTGGTGAGCGAGTGGTGAGTGAGTGAGTGGTGAGTGAGTGAGTGGTGAGTGAGTGAGTGAGTGGTGAGCGAGTGGTGAGTGAGTGAGTGGTGAGCGAGTGGTGAGTGAGTGAGTGAGTGGTGAGTGAGTGAGTGGTGAGCGAGTGGTGAGTGAGTGGTGAGTGAGTGGTGAGTGAGCGAGTGGTGAGTGAGTGGTGAGTGAGTGGTGAGCGAGTGGTGAGTGAGTGGTGAGTGAGTGGTGAGTGAGCGAGTGGTGAGTGAGTGGTGAGTGAGTGAGTGGTGAGTGGTGAGTGAGTGGTGAGTGAGTGAGTGGTGAGTGAGTGAGTGGTGAGTGAGTGAGTGGTGAGTGAGTGAGTGAGTGAGTGGGTGGTGAGCGAGTGGTGAGTGAGTGGTGAGCGAGTGGTGAGTGAGTGGTGAGCGAGTGGTGAGTGAGCGAGTGAGTGGTGAGTGAGTGAGTGAGTGGTGGGTGAGTGAGTGGTGAGTGAGTGAGTGGTGAGTGAGTGGTGAGTGAGTGGTGAGTGAGTGGTGAGCGAGTGGTGAGCGAGTGGTGAGCGAGTGGTGAGTGAGTGGTGAGCGAGCGAGTGGTGAGCGAGTGGTGAGTGAGTGAGTGAGTGGTGGGTGAGTGAGTGGTGAGTGAGTGAGTGAGTGGTGGGTGAGTGAGTGGTGAGCGAGTGGTGAGTGAGTGGTGAGCGAGTGGTGAGCGAGCGAGTGGTGAGCGAGTGAGTGGTGAGTGAGTGAGTGAGTGGTGAGTGGTGAGTGAGTGGTGAGCGAGTGGTGAGTGAGTGGTGAGCGAGTGGTGAGTGAGCGAGTGAGTGGTGAGAGTGGTGAGTGAGTGAGTGGTGAGTGAGTGAGTGGTGAGCGAGTGGTGAGTGAGTGAGTGGTGAGTGAGTGAGTGGTGAGTGAGTGAGTGGTGAGCGAGTGGTGAGTGAGTGAGTGAGTGGTGAGTGAGTGAGTGGTGAGCGAGTGGTGAGTGAGGGAGTGGTGAGTGAGTGAGTGGTGAGTGAGTGAGTGGTGAGCGAGTGGTGAGTGGTGAGTGAGTGGTGAGTGAGTGAGTGGTGAGCGAGTGGTGAGTGAGTGGTGAGTGAGTGAGTGGTGAGCGAGTGGTGAGTGAGTGAGTGAGTGGTGAGTGAGTGAGTGGTGAGTGAGTGAGTGGTGAGCGAGTGGTGAGTGAGTGGTGAGCGAGTGAGTGAGTGAGTGGTGAGCGAGTGGTGAGTGAGTGGTGAGCGAGTGGTGAGTGAGTGGTGAGCGAGTGGTGAGTGAGTGGTGAGTGAGTGGGTAGTGAGTGAGTGGTGAGCGAGTGGTGAGTGAGTGTGTGGTGAGTGAGTGAGTGGTGAGCGAGTGGTGAGTGAGTGAGTGGTGAGTGAGTGAGTGAGCGAGTGGTGAGTGAGTGAGCGAGTGGTGAGTGAGTGAGTGGTGAGTGACTGAGTGGTGAGCGAGTGGTGAGTGAGTGAGCGAGTGGTGAGTGAGTGAGTGAGTGGTGAGCGAGTGGTGAGTGAGTGAGTGGTGAGTGAGTGAGTGAGTGGTGAGCGAGTGGTGAGTGAGTGAGTGGTGAGTGAGTGAGTGAGTGGTGAGTGAGTGAGTGGTGAGTGAGTGAGTGAGTGGTGAGTGGTGAGTGAGTGAGTGGTGAGCGAGTGGTGAGTGAGTGGTGGGTGAGTGAGTGGTGAGCAAGTGGTGAGTGAGTGAGTGAGTGGTGAGTGAGCGAGTGGTGAGTGAGTGGTGGGTGAGTGAGTGGTGAGCAAGTGGTGAGTGAGTGAGTGAGTGGTGAGTGAGTGAGTGGTGAGCGAGTGGTGAGTGAGTGAGTGGTGAGTGAGTGGTGAGTGAGTGAGTGGTGAGTGAGTGGTGAGCGAGTGGTGAGTGAGTGGTGAGTGAGTGGTGAGTGAGTGGTGAGTGAGTGAGTGAGTGGTGAGTGAGTGGTGAGTGAGTGGTGAGTGAGTGGTGAGTGAGTGGTGAGTGAGTGAGTGAGTGGTGAGTGAGTGGTGAGTGAGTGGTGAGTGAGTGGTGAGTGAGTGAGTGGTGAGTGAGTGGTGAGTGAGTGGTGAGTGAGTGGTGAGCGAGTGGTGAGTGAGTGGTGAGTGAGTGGTGAGTGAGCGAGTGGTGAGTGAGTGGTGAGTGAGTGAGTGGTGAGCGAGTGGTGAGTGAGGGGCGAGCGAGTGGTGAGCGAGCGCGTGGTGAGTGAGTGAGTGGTGAGTGATTGAGTGAGTGGTGAGTGACTGAGTGGTGAGCGAGTGAGTGAGTGAGTGGTGAGTGAGTGAGTGGTGAGCGAGTGGTGAGTGAGTGAGTGGTGAGCGAGTGAGTGGTGAGTGGTGAGTGAGTGGTGAGTGAGTGAGTGGTGAGTGAGTGAGTGGTGAGTGAGTGAGTGGTGAGTGAGTGAGTGAGTGAGTGGGTGGTGAGCGAGTGGTGAGTGAGTGGTGAGCGAGTGGTGAGTGAGTGGTGAGCGAGTGGTGAGTGAGCGAGTGAGTGGTGAGTGAGTGAGTGAGTGGTGGGTGAGTGAGTGGTGAGTGAGTGAGTGGTGAGTGAGTGGTGAGTGAGTGGTGAGTGAGTGAGTGGTGAGCGAGTGGTGAGTGAGTGTGTGGTGAGTGAGTGAGTGGTGAGCGAGTGGTGAGTGAGTGAGTGGTGAGTGAGTGAGTGAGCGAGTGGTGAGTGAGTGAGCGAGTGGTGAGTGAGTGAGTGGTGAGTGACTGAGTGGTGAGCGAGTGGTGAGTGAGTGAGCGAGTGGTGAGTGAGTGAGTGAGTGGTGAGCGAGTGGTGAGTGAGTGAGTGGTGAGTGAGTGAGTGAGTGGTGAGCGAGTGGTGAGTGAGTGAGTGGTGAGTGAGTGAGTGGTGAGTGAGTGAGTGGTGAGTGAGTGAGTGAGTGGTGAGTGGTGAGTGAGTGAGTGGTGAGCGAGTGGTGAGTGAGTGGTGGGTGAGTGAGTGGTGAGCAAGTGGTGAGTGAGTGAGTGAGTGAGTGGTGAGTGAGCGAGTGGTGAGTGAGTGGTGGGTGAGTGAGTGGTGAGCAAGTGGTGAGTGAGTGAGTGAGTGAGTGGTGAGTGAGTGAGTGGTGAGCGAGTGGTGAGTGAGTGAGTGGTGAGTGAGTGGTGAGTGAGTGAGTGGTGAGTGAGTGGTGAGCGAGTGGTGAGTGAGTGGTGAGTGAGTGGTGAGTGAGTGGTGAGTGAGTGAGTGAGTGGTGAGTGAGTGGTGAGTGAGTGGTGAGTGAGTGGTGAGTGAGTGGTGAGTGAGTGAGTGAGTGGTGAGTGAGTGGTGAGTGAGTGGTGAGTGAGTGGTGAGTGAGTGAGTGGTGAGTGAGTGGTGAGTGAGTGAGTGGTGAGTGAGTGGTGAGTGAGTGAGTGAGTGGTGAGTGAGTGAGTGAGTGGTGAGTGAGTGAGTGGTGAGTGAGTGGTGAGTGAGTGAGTGGTGAGTGAGTGAGTGGTGAGTGAGTGGTGAGTGAGTGAGTGAGTGGTGAGCGAGTGAGTGGTGAGCGAGTGGTGAGTGAGTGAGTGGTGAGCGAGTGGTGAGTGAGTGAGCGAGTGGTGAGTGAGTGAGTGGTGAGTGAGTGGTGAGTGAGTGAGTGGTGAGTGAGTGAGTGGTGAGCGAGTGGTGAGTGAGTGGTGGGTGAGTGAGTGGTGAGCAAGTGGTGAGTGAGTGAGTGAGTGGTGAGTGAGTGAGTGGTGAGCGAGTGGTGAGTGAGTGAGTGGTGAGTGAGTGGTGAGTGAGTGAGTGGTGAGTGAGTGAGTGGTGAGTGAGTGAGCGAGTGAGTGGTGAGTGAGTGGTGAGTGAGTGAGTGAGTGGTGAGTGAGTGGTGAGTGAGTGAGCGAGTGAGTGGTGAGTGAGTGAGTGAGTGGTGAGTGAGTGGTGAGTGAATGAGTGAGTGGTGAGTGAGTGGTGAGTGAGTGGTGAGTGAGTGGTGAGTGAGTGAGTGGTGAGTGAGTGGTGAGTGAGTGGTGAGTGAGTGAGTGGTGAGTGAGTGGTGAGTGAGTGGTGAGCGAGTGGTGAGTGAGTGGTGAGTGAGTGAGTGGTGAGTGAGTGGTGAGTGAGTGGTGAGTGAGTGGTGAGTGAGTGAGTGGTGAGTGAGTGAGTGGTGAGTGAGTGGTGAGTGAGTGAGCGGGTGGTGAGTGAGTGAGTGGTGAGTGAGTGGTGAGTGAGTGAGCGAGTGGTGAGCGAGTGGTGAGCGAGTGGTGAGCGAGTGGTGAGCGAGTGGTGAGCGAGTGAGTGAGTGGTGAGTGAGTGAGTGGTGAGTGAGTGGTGAGTGAGTGAGCGAGTGGTGAGTGAGTGAGTGGTGAGTGAGTGGTGAGTGAGTGAGCGAGTGGTGAGCGAGTGGTGAGCGAGTGGTGAGCGAGTGGTGAGCGAGTGGTGAGCGAGTGAGTGAGTGAGCGAGTGAGTGTTGAGTGAGTGGTGAGCGAGTGGTGAGCGAGTGGTGAGCGAGTGTTGAGTGAGTGTTGAGTGAGTGGTGAGTGAGTGAGCGAGCGAGTGGTGAGCGAGTGGTGAGCGAGTGGTGAGCGAGTGTTGAGTGAGTGTTGAGTGAGTGGTGAGTGAGTGGTGAGCGAGTGGTGAGCGAGTGGTGAGCGAGTGGTGAGCGAGTGTTGAGTGAGTGAGCGAGCGAGTGGTGAGCGAGTGGTGAGCGAGTGTTGAGCGAGTGGTGAGCCAGTGGTGAGCGAGTGTTGAGCGAGTGGTGAGCGAGTGGTGAGCGAGTGGTGAGTGAGTGGTGAGTGAGTGGTGAGCGAGTGGTGAGCGAGTGGTGAGCGAGTGGTGAGCGAGTGTTGAGCGAGTGGTGAGCCAGTGGTGAGCGAGTGTTGAGCGAGTGGTGAGCGAGTGGTGAGCGAGTGAGTGAGTGAGCGAGTGGTGAGCGAGCGAGTGAGTGGTGAGCGAGTGGTGAGCGAGTGGTGAGTGGTTCCTCACCCATCTCTGCGATGATTTCTCCTTTGAGGAGCGGTGCCTCCTCCATCTGTGCCAGCTGATTCCTCTCCCTGAGAGCCTGCACCACCACCACCACCACAACCACCACCACCACCACCACCACCACCACAACAACAACAACAACCCACAACAATCAACTACAATCAACAACAGCAACAACGTGCGTGTGTGTGTCTGTGTGCGAGTGCTAGGAACTGTGGCGTGTGTGTGTGTCTGTGTTCCTGTGTGTGTGTCACTCTGTGTGTGTGAGCATGTGTGTGAGCATGTGTGTGTCTGTGTGTCTGAGCATGTGTGAGCGTGTCTGTCTGTGTGTGTGTTTCTGTGTATGTGTGTCTGTGTGTCTGTGTGTGTGTTTCTGTGTGTGTGTCACTGTGTGTGTGAGCATGTGTGTGAGGATGTGTGTGTCTGTGTGTGTGTTTCTGTGTGTGTGTCACTGTGTGTGTGTCACTGTGTGTGTGTCACTGTGTGTGTGTCACTGTGTGTGTGTCTGTGTGTGTGTGTGTGTCTCACTGTGTGTGTGTCTGTGTGTGTGTGTCAGTGTGTGTGTTTCAGTGTGTGTGTGTCTGTGTCAGGGTGTGTGTCTGTGTCAGTGTGTGTGTCAGTGTGTGTGTCAGTGTGTGTGTCAGTGTGTGTGTCAGTGTGTGTGTCTCACTGTGTGTGTGTCTGTGTGTGTGAGCATGTGTGTGAGCATGTGTGTATCTGTGTGTGTCTGTGTGTGTGTTTCTGTGTATGTGTGTCTGTGTGTGTGTGTCTGTGTGTGTGTGTCTGTGCGTTTCTCTGTGTGAGAGTGTGAGGAACTGTGGCGTGGGTGCGCGTGTGTCTGTGTGTGTCTGTGTGTCTGTGTGTGTGTCTGTGTGTGTGTCTGTGTGTGTGTCTGTGTGTGTGTCTGTGTGTGTGTCTGTGTGTGTGTCTGTGTGTGTCTGTGTGTGTCTGTGTGTGTCTGTGTGTGTGTCTGTGTGTGTCTGTGTGTCTGTGTGTCTGTGTGTGTGTCTGTGTGTGTGTCTGTGTGTGTGTCTGTGTGTGTCTGTGTGTGTGTCTGTGTGTGTGTCTGTGTGTGTGTCTGTGTGTGTGTCTGTGTGTGTGTGTCTGTGTGTGTCTGTGTGTGTGTCTGTGTGTGTGTCTGTGTGTGTCTGTGTGTGTCTGTGTGTGTCTGTGTGTGTCTGTGTGTGTTTGTGTGTGTCTGTGTGTGTGTCTGTGTGTGTGTCTGTGTGTGTCTGTGTGTGTCTGTGTGTGTCTGTGTGTGTGTCTGTGTGTGTGTCTGTGTGTGTGTGTCTGTGTGTGTGTCTGTGTGTGTCTGTGTGTGTTTGTGTGTGTGTCTGTGTGTGTCTGTGTGTGTCTGTGTGTGTGTGTCTATGTGTGTGTCTGTGTGTGTCTGTGTGTGTGTCTGTGTGTGTGTGTCTGTGTGTGTGTCTGTGTGTGTCTGTGTGTGTCTGTGTGTGTGTCTGTGTGTGTCTGTGTGTGTGTCTGTGTGTGTCTGTGTGTGTGTCTGTGTGTGCATCAACCGCACCCTGACTTCGGGCCTCACTTGTGGCTGAACCTGTGAGAGAGAAAATCATCAGCAGCATCATCATCAGCAGCAGCAGCAGCGGCAGAAGAAGAATCATCATCATAATTTGCAGCAGCACCACCTCCACCATCAGCAGCAACAGCAGTGGCATCATCACCACCATCAGTATCAGTAGCAGAAGAATCAGCAGCAACAGCAGTGGCATCATCACCACCATCACCATCGTCATCTTCAGCCCGTGGTGGCTCAGCGATGCCGATTAGACAGCGAATTTGCAAGAGTGGGTGGAATGGTGAGTGGGTGAGCAAGCGGGTGAACAGGTGGGTGGGCAGGTGGGTGAGTGACTGGGTGAGCAGATGGGTGAATGGGTGGGTGGGTGAGTGGGTGAATGGGTGAGTGGGTGGGTGAGTGGGTGGGTGAGTCAGTGGGTGAGCAGGTGAGTGAGTGAGTGGGTGGGTGAATGGGTGAGTGAGTGGGTGGGTGAGTGGGTGGGTGAGTGACTGGGTGAGCAGATGGGTGAATGGGTGGGTGGGTGAGTGGGTGAATGGGTGAGTGAGTGGGTGGGTGAGTGGGTGGGTGAGTCAGTAGGTGAGCAGGTGAGTGAGTGGGTGGGTGGGTGAGTGGGTGAATGGGTGAGTGAGTGGGTGGGTGAGTGGGTGGGTGAGTGACTGGGTGAGCAGATGGGTGAATGGGTGGGTGGGTGAGTGGGTGAATGGGTGAGTGAGTGGGTGGGTGAGTGGGTGGGTGAGTCAGTGGGTGAGCAGGTGAGTGAGTGAGTGGGTGGGTGAATGGGTGAGTGAGTGGGTGGGTGAGTGGGTGGGTGAGTGACTGGGTGAGCAGATGGGTGAATGGGTGGGTGGGTGAGTGGGTGAATGGGTGAGTGAGTGGGTGGGTGAGTGGGTGGGTGAGTCAGTAGGTGAGCAGGTGAGTGAGTGGGTGGGTGGGTGAGTGGGTGAATGGGTGAGTGAGTGGGTGGGTGAGTGGGTGGGTGAGTGACTGGGTGAGCAGATGGGTGAATGGGTGGGTGGGTGAGTGGGTGAATGGGTGAGTGAGTGGGTGGGTGAGTGGGTGGGTGAGTCAGTGGGTGAGCAGGTGAGTGAGTGGGTGGGTGGGTGAGTGGGTGGGTGGGTGAGTGGGTGAATGGGTGAGTGGGTGGGTGAGTGGGTGGGTGAGTGACTGGGTGAGCAGATGGGTGAATGGGAGGGTGGGTGAGTGGGTGAATGGGTGAGTGAGTGGGTGGGTGAGCAGGTGGGTGAGTGACTGGGTGAGCAGATGGGTGAATGGGTGGGTGGGTGAGTGGGTGAATGGGTGAGTGAGTGGGTGGGTGGGTGAGTCAGTGGGTGAGCAGGTGAGTGAGTGAGTGGGTGGGTGGGTGAATGAGTGGGTGGGTGAGTGAATGGGTGGGTTATTGAGTGGGTGAGCGAGTGAGTGGGTGAGCGAGTGGGTGAGTGAGCGGGTGGGTGGGTGAATGAGTGGGTGGGTGAGTGAATGGGTGGGTTATTGAGTGGTTGAGCGAGTGAGTGGGTGAGCGAGTGGGTGAGTGGGTGGGTGGGTGTTTGAATGAGTGGGTGGGTGAGTGAATAGGTGGGTTATTGAGTGGGTGAGCGAGTGAGTGGGTGAGCGAGTGGGTGAGTGAGCGGGTGGGTGAGTCAGTGAGTGAGCAGGTGAGTGAGTGAGTGAGTGGGTGGGTGGGTGAGTGAGTGAGTGAGTGAGTGGGTGAGCGAGTGAGTGGGTGAGCGAGTGAGTGGGTGAGCGAGTGAGTGGGTGAGCGAGTGAGTGGGTGAGCGAGTGGGTGAGTGAGTGGGTGAGCGAGTGAGTGAGTGAGTGGGTGAGCGAGTGGGTGAGTGAGTGGGTGAGCGAGTGAGTGGGTGAGCGAGTGGGTGAGTGAGTGGGTGAGCGAGTGGGTGAGTGAGTGGGTGAGCGAGCGGGTGAGCGGGTGCGTGAGTGAGTGGGTGGGCGAGCGAGTGGGTGAGCGAGCGAGCGGGTGAGCGAGTGGGTGGGTTTGTGGGTGAGCGAGTGGGTGAGCGAGCGGTGTGAGCGAGCGGTTGGGTTTGTGGGTGAGCGAGTGGGTGAGCGAGCGGGTGCGTGAGTGAGTGGGTGGGCGAGCGAGTGGGTGAGCGAGCGAGCGGGTGAGCAGGTGGGTGAGTGAGCGGGTGAGCGAGCACGTGAGCGAGCGGGTGAGCGAGTGGGTGGGTTTGTGGGTGGGCGAGCGAGAGGGTGAATGAGCGGGTGAGCGAGTGGGTGAGTGAGTGGGTGGGTTTGTGGGTGAGCGAGCGAGTGAGTGAGCGAGTGGGTGAGCGAGCGGGGTGAGCGAGTGGGTGGGCGAGCGAATGGGTGAGCGAGCAGGTGAGCGAGTGGGTGGGCGAGCGAGTGGGTGAGCGAGCGGGTGAGCAGGTGGGTGAGTGAGTGGGTGAGCGATTGGGCGAGCGAGCGGTTGGGCACGAACAGGCCGGATGAGGAGTGACCCTGGATCGTCGTCGCCGCAACGACCCCTCGGTGCCAGGCTAGGTGCACGCCCTACCCGCGTGCCGGCGGTGAGACTCTCCTGGGATGCGGCAGACGACGCGGAGGGCGACTGCAGGCGGCCGGAGCGGGCGGGAGACCTGGGGAGGTGTAGAAGGTGGAGTGAGATGGAACAGATGGAGATTAGTCCACACACGGGGTAGAAGGTGGAGAGAGATGGAACAGATGGAGATTAGTCCACACACGGTGTAGAAGGGAGATGGAACAGATGGAGATTAGTCCACACTCGGGGTAGAAGGTGGAGATGGATCAGATGGAGATTAGTCCACACACGGGGCAGAAGGTGGAGTGAGATGGAACAGATGGAGATTAGTCCACACACGGGGCAGAAGGTGGAGTGAGATGGAACAGATGGAGATTAGTCCACACACGGTGGAGAAGGTGGAGTGAGATGGAACAGATGGAGATTAGTCCACACACGGTGTAGAAGGGAGTGAGATGGAACAGATGGAGATTAGTCCACACACGGGGTAGAAGGTGGAGTGAGATGGAACAGATGGAGATTAGTCCACACACGGGGTAGAAGGTGGAGTGAGATGGAACAGATGGAGATTAGTCCACACACGGGGTAGAAGGTGGAGTGAGATGGAACAGATGGAGATTAGTCCACACACGGGGTAGAAGGTGGAGTGAGATGGAACAGATGGAGATTAGTCCACACGGTGTAGAAGGTGGAGTGAGATGGAACAGATGGAGATTAGTCCACACACGGGGCAGAAGGTGGAGCGAGATGGAACAGATGGAGATTAGTCCACACACGGTGTAGAAGGTGGAGTGAGATGGAACAGATGGAGATTAGTCCACACACGGTGTAGAAGGTGGAGCGAGATGGAACAGATGGAGATTAGTCCACACACGGTGTAGAAGGTGGAGTGAGATGGAACAGATGGAGATTAGTCCACACACGGTGTAGAAGGTGGAGTGAGATGGAACGGATGGAGATTAGTCCACACACGGTGTAGAAGGTGGAGTGAGATGGAACAGATGGAGATTAGTCCACACACGGGGCAGAAGGTGGAGTGAGATGGAACAGATGGAGATTAGTCCACACACGGTGTAGAAGGTGGAGTGAGATGGAACAGATGGAGATTAGTCCACACACGGTGTAGAAGGTGGAGAGAGATGGAACAGATGGAGATTAGTCCACACAGAGGGTATGGGCATCCAGCGCCACGCCCGGCCGCCTTTGTCTCCCCTATGACCACCACCAGATTACTAATTTGAGGCCGAGCAGACCTAGGGGTGTCGGAAGACGCCTGAAAAGAAATCCAAGTTCAGATCGCCCCGTTGCGCTAACCACTGCGCCACCGCTCCCCCACAAAATCTCTCCATTTATGATTATAGAAGATTATTTGCGGACCCACAACGCCAAACAACGACGCCTTCGTTTAGCAGTGGATAGAATACGGCTGACGACGAAAACTTTTACATTTATTTCGTTAAAATCAGTCGCTTGACCGGCGCTCGGGAGGGGTGGGGGCAGTTGTCGGGGTCACGTCCGGGGGCAAAGTCGCCTCGATCCCGGTAGGGACGTCCAGACAAGACCGAGGCTCCAAAACCCTCCCGGGGAAATCGACTAGGCCAAACAAAAAAAAACGTCGATCGGAGCGCTCACCCGTCCAGCGATTCGTCGCTGCGCTGAGCCGATACGGCGCGGAGGGATCTCGAGCCCACGGAGTCGGAGCTTTCGCTCTTCTCCATCGTGGCAAAAAAATGTTAAAATCGTTAAAGAATTTGGTTAGTTTTTTAATAAAAAAATTGTTTCGTTAAAAATTCCTCCCTGACAATGATGGCGGCTCGAGGAGGCTCGCTCGGTCAAGGTGGGCGGGGCTTAGGGCGAGGGGCGTGGCCAGAGGCGTGGTGGAGTGACGTAGGGGGGGGTGTGGTCCGGAAGCCACGTGACACGATCAGTGGGTGAATCTGAAAGTCTACGAAGCTCTTCGTGACGTCACAGAATGTCTATTTATTACCGCAAATACATTTTTTTGTTTTTTTAATAAATAAAAAAATTGGGAAATAATATGTTAAAATCTTAAAGAATTTTTGTTTGTTTTTTAATAAAAATTTTTTTTAAAAAAAATTATGTTAAAATCGTAAAGAATTTTTTTGGTTTTATAATAAAAAAAATTCCTCCCTGACTATGATGGCGGATCGAGGAGGCTCGCTCGGTCAAGGTGGGCGGGGCAATGGGTCGAGGGGCGGGGCGGAGTGACGTAGCGGGGGGGGTGTGGTCCGGAAGCCACGTGACACGATCAGTGGGTGAATCTGAAAGTCTACAAAGCTCTTCGTCACGCTACAGAATGTCCATTTATTACCGTAAACATTTTTTTTAGTTTTTTAATAAATAAAAACATTGGGAAAAAAATATGTTAAAATCGTAAAGAATTTTTGTTTATTTTTTAATTAAAAAAATTCCTTCCTGACTATGATGGCGGCTCGAGGAGGCTCGCTCGGTCAAGGTGGGCGGGGCAATGGGTCGAGGGGCGGGGCGGAGTGACGTAGGAGGGGGGTGTGGTCCGGAAGCCACGTGACACGATCAGTGGGTGAATCTGAAAGTCTACAAAGCTCTTCGTCACGCTACAGAATGTCTATTTATTACCGTAAACATTTTTGTTTTGTTTTTTAATAAATAAAAAATTTGAATAAAAATATGTTAAAATCGTAAAGAATTTTTGTTTGTTTTTTAATTAAAAAAATTCCTTCCTGACTATGATGGCGGCTCGAGGAGGTTCGCTCGGTCAAAGTGGGCGGGGCTTGGGGCGAGGGGCGGGGCGGAGTGACGTAGGAGGGGGGTGTGGTCCGGAAGCCACGTGACATGATCAGTGGGTGAATCTGAAAGTCTACGAAGCTCTTCGTCACGCTACAGAATGTCTATTTATTACCGTAAATACATTTTTTTTTGTTTTTTAATAAATACAAAATAGGAATAAAAATATGTTAAAATCGTAAAGAATTTTAGTTTGTTTTATAATAAAAAATTTTTTTCTCCCTGACTATGATGGCGGCTCGAGGAGGCTCGCTCGGTCAAGGTGGGCGGGGCAATGGGGCGAGGGGCGGGGCGGAGTGACGTAGGGGGTGTGTTCCGGAAGCCACGTGACACAATCAGTGGGTGAATCTGAAGATCTGCGAAGCTCTTCGTCACGCTACACGATGTCTATTCATCACCGTGCGTGGGAATCTGAATGTCTACGAAGCTCTTCGTCACGCTACAGGATGTCTATTTATTACCGTAAAATTTTTTTTTAGTTTTTTAATAAATAACATTAAAAACAAATGTTAAAATCGTAAAGAATTTTTTTTGTTTTTTAATTAAAAAAAATTCCTCCCTGACTATGATGGCGGTTCGAGGAGGCTCCCACGTAGAATGGAAATAATAAAATAATAAAAATGAAACATAATAAAATACAATTCTCACGACGTTTCGGCCACAACGCAAGCAGCCGTCCTCAGGTGAAGACGTGACTTTACCGAAAGAACCAATAAGATGAATCCCTGCATTCACGAAAGCTTTAAATCGAAATGTAATATTTAATTGTTTTATATTTTTATTATTTTATTGTTTTATATATTTTTATTTTATTGGTTTATATGTTTAATATAGATTTATTTATTATTTTATAATGTTTTATTTTTATTATTTTATTATTTCCCTTCTACGTGACTTTACCCAAAGAACCAAGAAGATGAATGAATCCCTGCAGCCCCATAAGCTTTAAATCGAAATATCACCAATGTCCAGCAGAGGGCACGATCGGCGTGCAAATTGTCGTCAAGGAATGTCAACAAATCACCGCAAACAAACAAAAACAAACAAACAAACACAAACACAGACAGACACAGACAGACAGACGACAACTTTAATGTGGCCACCATCGCACGAACGGGAGCTCAACGAAACGTCTGAACCACCTCCACCACCACGTGGTGTGAGTCACCCCCCCTCAGCCCCCACCCCCCCGACCCCCCTACCCCCCACATTTAACCCTCCCCCAGAGATGCCCCCGCCCCCCACCACCCCCCCCCATTGGACCCTCCCCCCCGTAATGCCCCCGCCCCCCCACCACCCCCCCGCCCCCCCCCCCATTGGACCCCCCCCCACCACCCCCCCGCCCCCCCCCCCATTGGACCCTCCCCCCCCCCACCACCCCCCGCCCCCCCATTGGATCCTCCCCCCGAGATGCCCCCCCCCCCCGCTACCCCCCGCCCCCCCATTGGACCCTCCCCCCGTAATGCCCCCGCCCCCCCACCACCCCCCGCCCCCCCCCCCATTGGACCCCCCCCCACCACCCCCCCGCCCCCCCCCCATTGGACCCTCCCCCCCCCACCACCCCCCGCCCCCCCATTGGATCCTCCCCCCGAGATGCCCCCGCCCCCCCACCACCCCCCGCCCCCCCCATTGGACCCTCCCCCCGTAATGCCCCCGCCCCCCCACCACCCCCCCGCCCCCCCCCATTGGACCCCCCCCCCACCACCCCCCGCCCCCCCCCCATTGGACCCCCCCCACCACCCCCCGCCCCCCCTCCATTGGACCCCCCCCCACCACCCCCCGCCCCCCCTCCATTGGACCCTCCCCCCCCCACCACCCCCCCGCCCCCCCCATTGGATCCTCCCCCCGAGATGCCCCCCCCCCGCTACCCCCCCGCCCCCCCATTGGATCCTCCCCCCGTAATGCCCCCGCCCCCCCCACCACCCCTCGCCCCCCCCCCCATTGGACCCCCCCCCCCCACCACCCCCCGCCCCTCCATTGGATCCTCCCCCCGAGATGCCCCCCCCCCCGCTACCCCCCCGCCCCCCCCATTGGACCCTCCCCCCGCAATGACCCCCCCCACCACCCCCCCCTCGCCCCCCCCTCGCCCCCCCCATTAGACCCTCCCCCTGCAATGCCCCCGCCCCCCCCCCCCATTGGACCCTCCCCCCCACGCTAACCCCCCACCCCGCCTTTTTTTGAAATCCCCCCTCCCCCGCTACCCCGTTACCCCCCCCCCCACCTCCCCTTCTCCCCCCCCCCCCCCCCAGGATCCATGTTGAGACTGCAGGAGGAATCCGATGAGCTATGAAGCTCTTCCTCACGCGTGTCCAGCAGGGGCACGGGGGTCAGCGTGAGCCCCCCCCCACCCCCACACACACACACACCCCCTCGCTACCCCCCCCTCGATAGCCCCTCTCGCTACCATCCTCTCCCTAGCCCCCCTCTCCCTAGCCCCCCCCCACACCCCCCCCCTCGCTACCCCCCCTCCCTCGCTAGTCCCCCTTGCTACCCCCCCCCCTCTCGCTACCCCCCTACCTCTCCCCCCTCCACTACTACCCCCCCTACCCCCCTCCCTTAC
>NW_027621211.1:0-64353 GCF_964198595.1 Lampetra fluviatilis
GATGCTGATGCTGATGATGGTGCTGATGATGATAGTGCTGATTATTATGGTGATGGTTATGCTGATGGTGATGCTGATGATGGTGATGATGCTGATGATGATAGTGCTGATTATTATGGTGATGGTGATGCTGATGATGGTAGTGCTGCTGATGGTGCTGATGATGATGCTGATGATGATAATGATTATCCTGATGACGGTGATGCTGATGATGGTGATGATGCCGATGATGATAGTACTGATTATTATGGTGATGATGATGCTGATGGTGATGCTGATGATGATGGCGGTGCTGATGATGATGACGAAGATGCTGATGACGATGCTGATGATAATGATTATGCTGATGACGGTGATGCTGATGATGGTAGTGCTGCTGATGATGCTGATGATGATGCTGATGATGATGCTGATGATGGTAGTGCTGCTGATGATGCTGATGATGATGCTGATGATGCTGCTGGTGTTCTCCGTGTAGATGCGTGTCCGGGCGGACTGCCCCTGGCCGCCGCTCTACCTCCTCCTCGCCACCTCGTCGCTGCTGCCTCGCGCAGCCGTGACGCGGCCGGGGCCCCAGGCGCGCGCCCACGAGGGGGGGGGGCCGCGGGGTCAGAGGTCAACCTCGTCTCGAGCCGAGGAGGCACCGATGTCGTCGTCGTCGTCGTCGTTACTGTTCTTGTTATCATCTGGACAAGGATCATCATCATCATCATCAGCACCGATGAAGTCATCCGTGTCAGAATCATCATCATCGCCATCATCATCATCAAGAAGACCATTACATCCATTTTCATCAGTTTCATTATTTGCAATGCCGTCATCTTCGTCGTCGTCGCCACCGACATCAGCAGATCAAGCACAAGCGTCATTATTAAAATCATCATCATCATCATCACCAGGACTAGTAGCATTATATATATCTGAAAGAACATCGTCATCTTTATCAGCCAAATCATCATCGTCATCACAGAATCAACAGCAGCTGCAGCAGCATCAGAAGCATCAACAGCATCAGCAGCATCAGCAGCAGCATCAGCAGCATCATCAGCATCAACAGCATCAGCAGCAGCATCAGCAGCAGCATCATCAGCATCAACATCACATACAGCAGCCAATTCTCCAAGAGCAATATCAGAAAGGGTCGAGACATTACGCTCATAATCATCATCATCAGCGGCATCATCAGCAGCATCATCATCATCATCAAGGGCCTCCGCACCGTCGCATGCGACGCGAGGCTGTGACTGTGATGGGACAGGGGATGGAGTCCAACCACCATGATCATCATCAGCCACAGCAGCAGCAGCATCAGCAGCAACATCACCATCAGCAGCATCAGCAGCATCAGCAGCAGCATCACCATCAGCAGCATCAGCAGCATCAGCAGCAACATCACCATCAGCAGCATCAGCAGCATCAGCAGCAACATCACCATCAGCAGCATCAGCAGCATCAGCAGCAGCATCAGCAGGAGCATCATCAGCAGCGTCTGCAACAGCATCAGCAGCATCACCATCAGCAGCAGCATCAGCAGCAGCAGCAGCATCATCAGCAGGAGAATGAACAGCAGTACCACCAACATCGACAGCAGTACCATCAGAAGCAGCAACAGCAGCATCAGCAGCAGCAGCATCATCATCAGCAGCATCAGCATCAGCAGCGGCGGCGTGAGCCGTGCCACCTCCGCCGCGTGGCGGTGACGGTCAGCGAGCTGGGCCTGGGCTACGTGTCGCAGGAGGAGTTCCTCTTCGGCTACTGCGAGGGCTCGTGCCGCCAGCGCCGCGACACCTACGACCTCGTGCTCGCACACCTGGTGCGCGCGGGCGCCGTGCCCCCCGCCGCGGCCCACGCCTCGCCCTGCTGCCGGCCCTCGGCCCTCGTGCCGCAGCCCTTCCTCACCGCCGACCACGTGGCGGGCTACGTGATGCACGCCGGGGCGTGCGCGTGCGTCGGGGCCTCCTCCTCGTCGTCGGCGGCGGCGGCTGGGGCCGGAGCTCGCAAGGACGCGTCGAAGGTGTCGACGCGGCCGCTCGTGAAGAAGCCGTCGTCGTCGTCGTCGATGTGGTCGTCGGAGGAGGAGGAGGAGGACGAGGAGGAGGAGGAGGAGAGGCCCTGAGACGAGCCGCTCGCCGGAGCACGTTTTGTTATCGTTGTGGCCATGACGACGGCGGCGACGATGGTGAAGATGGCGGTGGCGTTGATCGTTGGTGGACGACTGTGAGAGGTAGACGAAGGCGCAGCCCCTGCAATTGTCTCCTCGCGCCCCTGAGGAGGAAGGAGGAGGACAGAGGAGGTGGTGGTGGCGGGCGGTGAAGAGGAGGAGGAGGAGGAGGATTTAAAAGAAAACTCGCACCGGCATTGTTCCAGCTGCCACGCCGGGAGATCGTCGGGACCCCTCAAGTGAAAGACGTTTCTCGCGGCCGGGATTCGAACTCGTCTCCGCTGGGTCCGTGCCGTGCCGCGACCGCCGGTCTCACTCCCGCTTTTGTTATTTATCCCGACGACGACCTCGTGCGAAATGCACAACTCTCAAGAGACTACCACAGGAAGAAGAACGCGTTGACACGATGTATTTATATCGTAACTATTGTCACTTGCGGTGCTTTCGACGACGTCTTTACGCAATTTCTCGCCGTCAAATCGCGCCGGTCTTCCCTTCGCTTGACCAGATTGGCATCATGTTGAGATCCCTCGTACCAAGTCACGGCAATTGCCGTACACCACAGATTATAACACGCATTCTTCCCCACCCCGTCACCCACCCACCCACCTACCCAACCCCCGACTGCAGGTTAACGCCATTGGAACCTCCTTTGCCAAGAGCAAAATATGATGATTGTTTTTTTACCCTTTTATCTGGCAACAAAACTGACGCCTTTTTTTACAAGGAGTCATGTTCGCATTGACCACAATACCTGCGGTCGGAATGCAAACAAAAACACAACTCTGATAATGTATGCACTGTCCTTGAAGTTGATTGGTCCACACCCGAGACAGCTTTCCTTAGAGCCCAGTCTCACCCTGCTGTTGGACCAGATGACGCCAAAAGGCGTCAAAGGGTAAAAAAACAATAATCATTGCATGTCATCATTGCATGTCATCATTGCATGTCATCATTGCATGTCATCATTGCATGTCATCATTGCATGTTATCATTGCATGGTAACATTGCATGTCATCATTGCATGTTAACATTGCATGTCATCATTGCATGTCAACATTGCATGTTAACATTGCATGTCATCATTGCATGTTAACATTGCATGTCATCATTGCATGTCATCATTGCATGTCATCATTGCATGTCATCATTGCATGTTAACATTGCATGTCATCATTGCATGTCATCATTGCATGTTATCATTGCATGTCATCATTGCATGTTAACATTGCATGTCATCATTGCATGTCATCATTGCATGTCATCATTGCATGTCATCATTGCATGTCAACATTGCATGTCATCATTGCATGTCATCATTGCATGTCATCATTGCATGTTATCATTGCATGTTAACATTGCATGGTAACGCTTCAGAGTTTGGAAGACGCGTCTTATAATCCGGAGAACGCATCGTCATCCGGAGGATGCGTCTAAAAGTTCGCACCACGAGACTTGTGCATTCATCGTCATTGTCACCGTCGTCATCAACGTCATCGTCGTCATCGTCGTCATCGTCGTCTCGCGGACGGCAGTTGGCTCCCCATCGCAACGCCGTCGTGTTCCGCCGCGAGTGAATCCGACTCCTGAGGTCGACGCGAGCCTCAAGCGATCGCCTCGTGCGCAAACGCACCGCGCGTTGCGAGGCGGGGCCACGTCACGTGGGGCCGTGACGTCACGCGCGTATCCGTGACGTCACGCGCGTATCCGTGACGTCGCGAGCACGTGGCTCTGCTCGTGCCAGGGCGGGCGTCGAACGGTTCTCGGTCGCGTATTTAAGCGGCAAATATTTACGTATTTATTGCGACCACCCTCGTCATTTCACACGAGCGCATGCGGCATTTTTCGTTGTTTATATTCGTTTAAAACCCGGAATGAGAATGTTTATTTATCCCCGGAGGAATCCGATGAGCTGCGAAGCTCTTTCATTTCCACCAGATGGTCCACCAGTTCTTTTCCACTCGACGTCCGGTAGACGTCCCGACCCCCGTGACTGCCATGTCAGCAAGGTTTTCTTGTTTGATCCCGTAACGTTATTGTATCCTCACCTTTCAGAGCCAAGATATTTATTACACGAGTAACTTATTGGCAGTGCGCGTGCGTGCGCGCGTGTGTGTGTGTGTGGTTTTATACAGAATGCGTCCGTCCGTGTGTCCGTGTGTATTGGTGAATGTGACCGCGTGTGGACACACACACGCCCCGTGGTGTTTGTAGATAATAAAGCGGAGTTATTAATACGTCGACTGTACATGTTGTGCGTGCCTTGATTAGCCTGGCGACCGGGGGGGGGGGGGGGGGAGGTGGGGTTCAGCCTCCGGCATGGCGACGTTCAAAATAAGAGGGCGTTGTATTTGAGATTTTAAGCATGGAAACTCGGGCCCGTTTAACCACAGGCAGCCAGAACTGGCGCCAACAATTTCCCAAAGCTCTGTGGGTCCTATAAGTGGGATGATTGGCCGGAACATGGAAATCAAAGTTCGTGCCACGAGGGCATGGCGATGATTGCCGCTGCCGCCGCAGCTGCTGCTGCTGCTGCTGCTGTGATCCCACTTGGGTCAACGTGTGCGGTGACATATTCCGAAATTTGACATATTCCGAAATTTGACATTTTGCGATAGTTTGGCAAATTCAGGGCCTTGACATCGACGCACGATGGCGCGGCTCCTGCGAATGAACTCCGCCAAGACGGGATCTCGAACGTCGAGTGACAAGAGTCGACACGTGGCACCATCGCGGCCAACCTGCAATCGCGATCACAACCACCGTCGCATCGATCAGGGCGGCCGATTCCAGCGTCCCGCGCCGGCCGATGGACTCGAAGCGCGGCCCTCCCGTGGCAACGCAAAGTCCCCCGGTGCTCGAGGTGGTCTCGTGAGTTCTCGCCTGGAATCGATCTCGACAATTACGGTGGAGACGCAGCGGAGGAGGCGCGTGCCTGAGGCAGGTGCAGACGGGAGGGGTCATTGCGGCGTTGGTGGGGACTTGGAAGGTGTCGGATGCATCCGAAACTCTACGAAGGGCGAGAAAAAAACGAACCCTGCGGATCGTGGCCCAAGGGCAGAACAGAGGAACCGCGCTCACCCTTGTAGCCAGTGCCGGAGTAAGCTGGTGCGGGGCCTGTAGCATGATGTTATAAAGGGGCCCTAAATAAATATATAGATATATTTTTAACTTGCATAGTGAAGTTATTGTATTTTTTCATTTGCTATACGGCCAGATAATACGACACATCGCTAACCTTAAACACCCGGTCGTTGTTCATAAAAGTTGAAGGCGGTATAGTACTATAGTAATAGAGCTGGTGCGGAATCACTGAACCGGAATTGATAGCTTGAAAGCATTTAGCGCGGGGGGGGGGGGGGGGCTTGAAAGTGCTGCACGCACGCACGCACACACACACGTGTGATGGGGGCGATGGGGGTGATGGGGTGATGATGGGGTGATGGGGGTGATGGGGTGATGGGGGTGATGGGGTGATGATGGGGTGATGGGGGTGATGGGGGTGATGAGGGTGATGCGGGTGATGGGGGTGATGGGGGTGATGGGGTGATGATGGGGTGATGGGGGTGATGAGGGTGATGCGGGTGATGGAGGTGATGCGGGTGATGGGGGCGATGGGGGCGATGGGGGCGATGGAGGTGATGGGGGTGATGCGGGTGATGGGGGCGATGGGGGTGATGGGGGTGATGGAGGTGATGGGGGTGATGCGGGTGATGGGGGCGATGGGGGCGATGGGGGCGATGGAGGTGACGGGGGTGACCGGAGTGACGGGGGTGACGGGGGCGATGGGGGTGATGGGGGCGATGGAGGCGATGGGGGCGATGCGGGTGATGGGGGCGATGGGGGCGATGGGGGCGATGCGGGTGATGGGGGCGATGGAGGCGATGGGGGCGATGCGGGTGATGGGGGCGATGCGGGTGACGGGGGCGATGGGGGTGATGGGGGCGATGGAGGCGATGGAGGCGATGCGGGTGATGGGGGCGATGGGGGCGATGGGGGCGATGGGGGCGATGGGGGCGATGGGGGCGATGGGGGCGATGGGGGCGATGGGGGCGATGGGGGCGATGGGGGCGATGGGGGCGATGCGGGCGATGGGGGCGATGGGGGCGATGGGGGCGATGGGGGCGATGGGGGCGATGGGGGCGATGCGGGCGATGGGGGCGATGGGGGCGATGGGGGCGATGGGGGCGATGCGGGCGATGCGGGCGATGGGGGCGATGGGGGCGATGGGGGCGATGGGGGCGATGGGGGCGATGGGGGCGATGCGGGCGATGGGGGCGATGGGGGCGATGGGGGCGATGGGGGCGATGGGGGCGATGCGGGCGATGGGGGCGATGGGGGCGATGGGGGCGAAGGGGGCGATGGGGGCGATGCGGGCGATGCGGGCGATGCGGGCGATGCGGGCGATGCGGGCGATGGGGGCGATGGGGGCGATGGGGGCGATGGGGGCGATGGGGGCGATGGGGGCGATGGGGGCGATGGGGGCGATGCGGGCGATGGGGGCGATGCGGGCGATGCGGGCGATGGGGGCGATGGGGGCGATGGGGGCGATGGGGGCGATGGGGGCGATGGGGGCGATGGGGGCGATGGGGGCGATGGGGGCGATGGGGGCGATGGGGGCGATGGGGGCGATGGGGGCGATGGGGGCGATGCGGGCGATGGGGGCGATGGGGGCGATGGGGGCGATGGGGGCGATGCGGGCGATGGGGGCGATGGGGGCGATGCGGGCGATGGGGGCGATGGGGGCGATGGGGGCGATGCGGGCGATGGGGGCGATGGGGGCGATGGGGGCGATGGGGGCGATGCGGGCGATGGGGGCGATGGGGGCGATGGGGGCGATGGGGGCGATGGGGGCGATGGGGGCGATGGGGGCGATGGGGGCGATGGGGGCGATGGGGGCGATGCGGGCGATGCGGGCGATGGGGGCGATGGGGGCGATGGGGGCGATGCGGGCGATGGGGGCGATGGGGGCGATGGGGGCGATGGGGGCGATGGGGGCGATGGGGGCGATGCGGGCGATGGGGGCGATGGGGGCGATGGGGGCGATGGGGGCGATGGGGGCGATGGGGGCGATGGGGGCGATGGGGGCGATGGGGGCGATGGGGGCGATGGGGGCGATGCGGGCGATGGGGGCGATGGGGGCGATGGGGGCGATGCGGGCGATGGGGGCGATGGGGGCGATGGGGGCGATGCGGGCGATGGGGGCGATGGGGGCGATGCGGGCGATGGGGGCGATGGGGGCGATGGGGGCGATGGGGGCGATGCGGGCGATGGGGGCGATGGGGGCGATGCGGGCGATGGGGGCGATGGGGGCGATGGGGGCGATGGGGGCGATGGGGGCGATGCGGGCGATGCGGGCGATGGGGGCGATGGGGGTGATGGGGGTGATGGGGGCGATGGGGGTGATGGGGGTGATGGGGGTGATGCGGGTGATGGAGGTGATGAGGGTGATGAGGGTGATGGGGGTGATGATGGGGTGATGGAGGTGATGATGGTGATGAGGGCGATGGGGGCGATGGGGGTGATGGGGGCGATGGGGGTGATGGGACGTGCATTTGGCGCTGTTACACAAACTACGACTCGCTGCAAAAGCGCCTCCCCCTCATCCCAATCACTCCGAATCAATGCCCAGCTGTTAGCTAGCTCGCCTGTACACAGGAGGTCGTGGGCTCGATCCCGACCCTGACGCCGGCGGCTGTATGTTTGTAGCTGTGCGTGCCTCTCTCCCCGTGGTCCTCCAGATGTTGATGTTGCTGTTGCTACCTCCACATCGAGATTCGCCATCACGCGTTCAGAGCTTTTGGCTGCTGCTGTAGTCCCCACTTCGCTGAGCTATCGAGTCGCTCTGAGTCACATGGCTCAGCGGGCATTATTACCCCTGTGAACACGATTGTGTGATACATTGCTGTAGGTCAGTCAGATGTGTGCACATTGCCACCAGATGGCACAATACCGTCATTGTGAGGCACGTGTCACGTGACGTCGACTCGACTGCGTAGCTACGTCATCGGCGCGCAGGGACGCCCTGACGTCATCGCGCAAGATGAGCGCGGGGGGGGGGGTGTTCGCAATCGGTGGTGTGTGACGTCACGACGCAATGCAGGTGACGTTCGTGTTTCTGGTGGTGTGACGTAATGACGTAATGCAGGTGACCACCACCACCACCATCACCTCTACTGGCACCAACAACCACGGTGACGTCACCACGGCGCTTGTGCCAGGCCACGTGCACGTTGAGGCCACGTGAAGTGTCGAACGCCCGCTGGCAGGTCACGGGGCAGACCCAGCAGGTGCCATGGGTCGGCCTTCTGAGATGACTGAGATGACTGACTGAGATGACTGACTGAGATGACTGAGATGACTGACTGAGATGACTGAGATGACTGACTGAGATGACTGACTGAGATGACTGACTGAGATGACTGAGATGACTGACTGAGATGACTGACTGAGATGACTGAGATGACTGACTGAGATGACTGACTGAGATGACTGAGATGACTGAGATGACTGACTGAGATGACTGAGATGACTGACTGAGATGACTGAGATGACTGACTGAGATGACTGAGATGACTGACTGAGATGACTGACTGAGATGACTGACTGAGATGACTGAGATGACTGAGATGACTGACTGAGATGACTGAGATGACTGAGATGACTGACTGAGATAACTGAGATGACTGAGATGACTGACTGAGATGACTGAGATGACTGAGATGACTGACTGAGATGACTGAGATGACTGACTGAGATGACTGAGATGACTGACTGAGATGACTGAGATGACTGAGATAACTGACTGAGATGACTGACTGAGATGACTGAGATGACTGACTGAGATGACTGAGATGACTGACTGAGATGACTGAGATGACTGACTGAGATGACTGAGATGACTGACTGAGATGACTGACTGAGATGACTGAGACGACTGAGATGACTGAGATAACTGACTGAGATGACTGACTGAGATGACTGAGATGACTGACTGAGATGACTGACTGAGATGACTGAGATGACTGAGATAACTGACTGAGATGACTGACTGAGATGACTGAGATGACTGAGATGACTGACTGAGATGACTGAGATGACTGAGATGACTGACTGAGATGACTGACTGAGATGACTGAGATAACTGACTGAGATGACTGACTGAGATGACTGACTGAGATGACTGACTGAGATGACTGAGATAACTGACTGAGATGACTGACTGAGATGACTGAGATGACTGAGATGACTGACTGAGATGACTGACTGAGATGACTGAGATGACTGAGATAACTGACTGAGATGACTGACTGAGATGACTGAGATGACTGAGATGACCGACTGAGATGACTGACTGAGATGACTGAGATGACTGAGATAACTGACTGAGATGACTGACTGAGATGACTGAGATGACTGAGATAACTGACTGAGATAACTGAGATGACTGACTGAGATGACTGACTGAGATGACTGACTGAGATGACTGACTGAGATGACTGAGATAACTGACTGAGATGACTGACTGAGATGACTGAGATGACTGAGATGACTGACTGAGATGACTGAGATGACTGAGATGACTGACTGAGATGACTGACTGAGATGACTGAGATAACTGACTGAGATGACTGACTGAGATGACTGACTGAGATGACTGACTGAGATGACTGAGATAACTGACTGAGATGACTGACTGAGATGACTGAGATGACTGACTGAGATGACTGACTGAGATGACTGACTGAGATGACTGAGATGACTGAGATAACTGACTGAGATGACTGACTGAGATGACTGAGATGACTGAGATAACTGACTGAGATGACTGACTGAGATGACTGAGATGACTGAGATAACTGACTGAGATGACTGACTGAGATGACTGAGATGACTGAGATAACTGACTGAGATGACTGACTGAGATGACTGAGATGACTGAGATAACTGACTGAGATGACTGACTGAGATGACTGACTGAGATGACTGAGATAACTGACTGAGATGACTGACTGAGATGACTGAGATGACTGACTGAGATGACTGACTGAGATGACTGACTGAGATGACTGAGATGACTGACTGAGATGACTGACTGAGATGACTGAGATGACTGACTGAGATGACTGACTGAGATGACTGAGATGACTGACTGAGATGACTGACTGAGATGACTGAGATGACTGAGATGACTGACTGAGATGACTGAGATGACTGAGATGACTGACTGAGATAACTGAGATGACTGAGATGACTGACTGAGATGACTGAGATGACTGACTGAGATGACTGAGATGACTGAGATGACTGACTGAGATGACTGAGATGACTGACTGAGATGACTGAGATGACTGACTGAGATGACTGAGATGACTGAGATAACTGACTGAGATGACTGACTGAGATGACTGAGATGACTGACTGAGATGACTGAGATGACTGACTGAGATGACTGAGATGACTGACTGAGATGACTGAGATGACTGACTGAGATGACTGACTGAGATGACTGAGACGACTGAGATGACTGAGATAACTGACTGAGATGACTGACTGAGATGACTGAGATGACTGACTGAGATGACTGACTGAGATGACTGAGATGACTGAGATAACTGACTGAGATGACTGACTGAGATGACTGAGATGACTGAGATGACTGACTGAGATGACTGAGATGACTGAGATGACTGACTGAGATGACTGACTGAGATGACTGAGATAACTGACTGAGATGACTGACTGAGATGACTGACTGAGATGACTGACTGAGATGACTGAGATAACTGACTGAGATGACTGACTGAGATGACTGAGATGACTGAGATGACTGACTGAGATGACTGACTGAGATGACTGAGATGACTGAGATAACTGACTGAGATGACTGACTGAGATGACTGAGATGACTGAGATGACCGACTGAGATGACTGACTGAGATGACTGAGATGACTGAGATAACTGACTGAGATGACTGACTGAGATGACTGAGATGACTGAGATAACTGACTGAGATAACTGAGATGACTGACTGAGATGACTGACTGAGATGACTGACTGAGATGACTGACTGAGATGACTGAGATAACTGACTGAGATGACTGACTGAGATGACTGAGATGACTGAGATGACTGACTGAGATGACTGAGATGACTGAGATGACTGACTGAGATGACTGACTGAGATGACTGAGATAACTGACTGAGATGACTGACTGAGATGACTGACTGAGATGACTGACTGAGATGACTGAGATAACTGACTGAGATGACTGACTGAGATGACTGAGATGACTGACTGAGATGACTGACTGAGATGACTGACTGAGATGACTGAGATGACTGAGATAACTGACTGAGATGACTGACTGAGATGACTGAGATGACTGAGATAACTGACTGAGATGACTGACTGAGATGACTGAGATGACTGAGATAACTGACTGAGATGACTGACTGAGATGACTGAGATGACTGAGATAACTGACTGAGATGACTGACTGAGATGACTGAGATGACTGAGATAACTGACTGAGATGACTGACTGAGATGACTGACTGAGATGACTGAGATAACTGACTGAGATGACTGACTGAGATGACTGAGATGACTGACTGAGATGACTGACTGAGATGACTGACTGAGATGACTGAGATGACTGAGATAACTGACTGAGATGACTGACTGAGATGACTGAGATGACTGAGATAACTGACTGAGATGACTGACTGAGATGACTGAGATGACTGAGATAACTGACTGAGATAACTGAGATGACTGAGATGACTGACTGAGATGACTGACTGAGATGACTGACTGAGATGACTGGCCGATGCACCGCCTGTGCCCCCCACTGTGCCAACTTGCCACCACCGCCACCACCAACATCAACCGCCACCACCGCCACCACAATCACCACCACTCTCTCATTGGGCTCTCGGCCCTTTTAATGAAACGTAACGAACGTCACGTTCGCGAATAACAACGAGAGGTCTGAACGACCACCCCCTCGTCACGCAGCGCGTCACGCAGCACGTCACAAGGGGACACGTGACCCGCGTGGATCTCGCCCCGCCCCCGGTCGTGCGAGCCCCTGCGCGTGACCCCGCCGTGACCCCGCCGTGACCCCGCCGTGACCCCCCTAGGCCCCGAGGAGAGCCCGACTGAGGAAGCTGAAGATGTCGGGGACGACGTAGTCGCCGTGGCGACCGTCGATGAAGCCGGCGCCGCGGTGGTGCACGAACCAGCAGGACACGTGCCCCGTGCCCGTCGAGTCCTCGCGGTCGCCCCTGACGCACGCGCAGACACGCACGTGGAGACACGCACGGAGACACGTGGAGACACGCACGGAGACACGGACGGAGACACGTGGAGACACGCACGGAGACACGTGGAGACACGCACGGAGACACGTGGAGACACACGTGGAGACACACACGGAGACACGTGGAGACACACGTGGAGACACACGTGGAGACACGTGGAGACACGCACGGAGACGCGTGGAGACACACACGGAGACACGTGGAGACACACGCGGAGACACGCACGGAGACACGTGGAGACACACGTGGAGACACACGTGGAGACACGTGGAGACACGCACGGAGACACGTGGAGACACACGTGGAGACACGCACGGAGACACGTGGAGACACACGTGGAGACACGCACGTGGAGACACGTGGAGACACGCACGGAGACGCGTGGAGACACACGTGGAGACACGCACGGAGACACGTGGAGACACGCACGGAGACACGTGGAGACACACGCGGAGACACGCACGGAGACACGTGGAGACACACGTGGAGACACGCACGGAGACACGTGGAGACACACGTGGAGACACGCACGGAGACACGTGGAGACACACGTGGAGACACGCACGTGGGAGACACGTGGAGACACACGTGGAGACACGCACGGAGACACGTGGAGACACACGTGGAGACACGCACGGAGACACGTGGAGACACACGTGGAGACACACGTGGAGACACGCACGGAGACACGTGGAGACACGCACGGAGACACGCACGGAGACACCCGGAGACACACGTGGAGACACGCACGGAGACGCGTGGAGACACACGTGGAGACACGCACGTGGGAGACACGTGGAGACACACGTGGAGACACGCACGTGGAGACACGCACGAAGACACGTGGAGACATACGTGGAGACACGCACGGAGACACGTGGAGACACACGTGGAGACACGCACGGAGACACGTGGAGACACGTGGAGACACGCACGTGGAGACACGCACGAAGACACGTGGAGACATACGTGGAGACACGCACGGAGACACGTGGAGACACACGTGGAGACACGCACGGAGACACGTGGAGACACACGTGGAGACACGTGGAGACACACGTGGAGACACGCACGGAGACACGTGGAGACACACGTGGAGACACGCACGGAGACACGTGGAGACACACGTGGAGACACGTGGAGACACACGTGGAGACACACGTGGAGACACGCACGGAGACACGCACGGAAACACGTGAAGACACGCACGGAGACACGTGGAGACACACACGTGGAGACACGCACGGAGACACGCACGTGGAGACACGCACGTGGAGACACGCACGTGGGAGACACACACGTGGGAGACACGCACGTGGGAGACACGCACGGAGGCGCGCACGCACGTGGAGACACGCACGGAGACACACACGGAGGCGCGCACGCACGTGGAGACACACACGGAGGCACGCACGGAGGCACGCACGCACGTGGAGACACACACGGAGACACGCACGGAGGCACGCACGTGGGAGACACACACGGAGACACGCACGCACGTGGAGACACACACGGAGACACACACGGAGGCGCGCACGTGGGAGACACACACGAAGACACGCACGGAGGCACGCACGGAGGCGCGCACGCACGTGGAGACACGCACGGAGACACACACGGAGGCGCGCACGCACGTGGAGACACACACGGAGGCACGCACGGAGGCACGCACGCACGTGGAGACACACACGGAGACACGCACGGAGGCACGCACTTGGGAGACACACACGGAGACACGCACGCACGTGGAGACACACACGGAGACACACACGGAGGCGCGCACGTGGGAGACACACACGGAGACACGCACGGAGGCCCCGCATGCACGTGGACAAGCATGCAGACTCACACGCGCATGCAACCAGACACGTGCGGAGACAAGTACGCACGACGCAGACACGCACGCATGCACGTGCAGACGCACGCAAGCACGCACAAAGATCCCCCGTGTAGCCTGTAAAAGACTGCAGGGGCAAGTGCTGTTAGCGAGCTGCACCCACGAAGGCCGGCACGGCGCGCGAGGGGGTGGGTGGCCAGCACCACGCCCGGCCGCCTTTGTCTCCCCCCCGGCGGCGGCCATGTTTACAAAGTGCCGCCGCTCGTCCAGCCTGCAGTGGCACAGGCGGGTCGGCGAGCGCCTAAAGCCGTCACCGACGTCGCTGTGAGGTCAAGGGTCAGAGGAGGGCGAAGGAGGTGAGGCGTGAGGGGGCAGCACCTGGTGACGGTCAACGTGTGACCCTTGACCTGCATGTAGGCGTCCACCGTGTTGGGGTCAAGGCCCGGATGCTCCCCCCACACCTTCAGCTCGGGCTCCTCCACCAGGAACTGACCTAGATGGGCGCCATGGAAACACGGACACGGTACAGCGCACGTGGTGCACTGTACAAGGCAAAGCCCTACACAGCACGTGGTACAGTGCACGTGGTGCACTGTACAAGGCAAAGCCCTACACAGCACGTGGTACAGTGCACGTGGTGCACTGTACAAGGCAAAGCCCTACACAACACGTGGTACAGTGCACGTGGTGCACTGTACAAGGCAAAGCCCTACACAGCACGTGGTACAGCTCACGTGGTGCACTGTACAAGGCAAAGCCCTACACAACACGTGGTACAGTGCACGTGGTGCACTGTACAAGGCAAAGCCCTACACAGCACGTGGTACAGTGCACGTGGTGCACTGTACAAGGCAAAGCCCTACACAGCACGTGGTACAGTGCACGTGGTGCACTGTACAAGGCACATTGGTACAGTGCACATATGGCTAATAAGGGCGAGGAGATGGATGGAGCCGTTACCCAGAATGCCGTGCGCACTTCACAGGAAGGGGGAGGGGGGGCAGCAGGTGGTGGAGGTTGGAGGTGTGGTTACCCAGAATGCCGTGCGTACTTTAGAGGAGGGGGGGGGGCAGCAGGTGTGGTTACCCAGAATGCCATGCGTACTGTAGAAGAGGGGAGGGGGGAAGCAAATGTGGTTACCCAGAATGCCGTGCGAACTTTAGAGGAGGGGAGGGGGGCAGCAGGTGTGGTTACCCAGAATGCCGTGCGAACTTTAGAGGAGGAGAGGGGGGGCAGCAGATGTAGTTACCCAGAATTCCGTGCATACTTAAGGGCAGGGGGGGCAGCAGGTGCCGGAGGTTGGAGGTGCAGTTACCCAGAATGCCGTGCGTACTTTAGAAGAGGGGAGGGGGGAAGCAGATGTGGTTACCCAGAATGCCGTGCGTATTGTAGAGGAGGGGGGGGGGGGCGGCAGGTGTGGTTACCCAGAATGCCGTGCGTACTGTAGAGGAGGGGAGGGGGGGGGCGGCAGGTGTGGTTACCCAGAATGCCGTGCATACTTTAGTGGAGGGGAGGGGGGGGGGGCGGCAGGTGTGGTTACCCAGCAGGCCGTGCGCGCTGGGAGAGAGGCGGCCGGGCCCGGCGACGTAGACCCCGAGGTAGTCGCGGCGCTCCGGGGGGTGTCCCTGCGGTGACACGCGGTGCGGTGACACGCGGTGCGGTGACACGCGGTGCAGCCGCACGCTCAGCAGCGTGTCGGTGTGCAGACGCAGCTCCAGCACCTCCAGGCCGCGGCCACGCGGCGCCATCTTCAGCGTGAGGCTGGGCACAGGGGGGGGGCAGGGGGGTTCACCGCAGACGCGGGGGGCCAGGGCCTCCCAATCCCCCCCCTCTCCTCTCACCGGCGCACCCGGAGGTGGTGTGGCGAGCACCGAAAGTTGGACATGGATACCACCGTGTGAACACGCGACGCAACCAGGTGGTCATTTGAGGTTGAGTCGACCTAGGGGAGTCCTCCAGGACCGGTTCAGATCAACCGTGAACTGGTGTTGGCCGTACGAGCGGGAATCGAACCTCGGGTCACCGGGTTCGTAGCGCAGCAGCGTGCTAACCAAAGCGCCACCGCTCCCCATACACAACAATCCCCCCACGTAGCCTTCGACAGACTGTCAGGGCAAGTGCTGTTAGCGAGCACCTTCCATCAGCACGGTTGGTCGCGTACGGCGTGAAAGAAGTTCAATATGCACACAAGTGCATGCACATACCTACGCACGCACACGCGCACACGCACACACACGCACACACATACACACGTACACACATCGCACACACATGTACACACGCACACACACACACGCTCGGACACACACACACGCACGTGTACACACACACACACACGCGCACACACACACACACGCGCACACACACGCACACACACACGTACACACGCACGTACACACGCACACACACACACGTACACACACACGTACACACACACACGCGCACACACACACACACGCGCACACACACGCACACACACACACGTACACACACACGTACACACGCACACACACACACGTACACACACACGTACACACACACACACGCGCAGCGCACCCGGCCCTCTCGAGCGTGACGTTCCCGCCCCAGGGCAGCGTCGTGGATCCTGCGGCATCCGTGAGCCGCACGAACTCCGTGGTGACCTCCACCCGCACGGCGGCCCCCGTGGCGGCCCCCGTGGCGGCCCCCGTGGCGGCCCCCGTGGAGGCCTCCGCCCCCTCCACGCGGACCCCCACGCGCCCAAAGTAGGTGGGCAGCGGCTCGTGCGAGCTGGTGCCGGCACGCGTCGCCGCCACGAGCTCCGCGTCCACCGCCAGCCCTGGCACGCGCCACACACGCGGAGCGCAGTGCCGACGTCACGTGGTGTCGCGACGTCACACACGCAGCGCCGACGTCACACACGCGCATTGCCACCACCACCACCACCACACGCAGTGTCACCACCACCACCACACACGCAGTGCCACCACCACCACCACACGCAGTGCCACCACCACCACCACCACACACGCCGTGCCACCACCACCACCACACGCAGTGCCACCACCACCACACACGCAGTGCCACCACCACCACCACACACGCAGTGCCACCACCACCACCACACGCAGTGCCACCACCACCACCACACACGCAGTGCCACCACCACCACCACCACACGCAGTGTCACCACCACCACCACACACGCAGTGCCACCACCACCACCACACGCAGTGCCACCACCACCACCACCACACACGCCGTGCCACCACCACCACACACGCAGTGCCACCACCACCACCACACGCAGTGTCACCACCACCACCACACACGCAGTGCCACCACCACCACCACACGCAGTGTCACCACCACCACACACACGCAGTGCCACCACCACCACCACACACGCAGTGCCACCACCACCACCACCACACGCAGTGTCACCACCACCACCACACACGCAGTGCCACCACCACCACCACCACACACGCCGTGCCACCACCACCACACACGCAGTGTCACCACCACCACCACACACGCAGTGCCACCACCACCACCACACGCAGTGTCACCACCACCACACACACGCAGTGCCACCACCACCACCACACACGCAGTGTCACCACCACCACCACCACACGCAGTGCCACCACCACCACACACACGCAGTATTACCACCACCACCACCACACGCAGTGCCACCACCACCACCACACACACGCAGTGCCACCACCACCACCACACACGCAGTGTCACCACCACCACCACACGCAGTGCCACCACCACCACCACACACGCAGTGTCACCACCACCACCACACACACGCAGTGCCACCACCACCACACACACGCAGTGTCACCACCACCACCACACACACGCAGTGCCACCACCACCACACACACGCAGTGCCACCACCACCACACACACGCAGTGTCACCACCACCACCACACACACGCAGTGCCACCACCACCACACACACGCAGTGCCACCACCACCACACACACGCAGTGTCACCACCACCACCACCACACACACGCAGTGTCACCACCACCACACACACGCAGTGTTACCACCACCACCACACGCAGTGTCACCACCACCACCACACGCAGTGCCACCACCACCACACACACGCAGTGCCACCACCACCACCACACGCAGTGTCACCACCACCACCACACGCAGTGTCACCACCACCACACACACGCAGTGTTACCACCACCACCACACGCAGTGCCACCACCACCACACACACGCAGTGTTACCACCACCACCACACGCAGTGCCACCACCACCACACACACGCAGTGTTACCACCACCACCACACGCAGTGTCACCACCACCACCACACGCAGTGCCACCACCACCACACACACGCAGTGCCACCACCACCACACACACGCAGTGTCACCACCACCACCACCACACACACACAGTGCCAACGTCACCACCACCACCACACACACAGTGCCACCACCACCACACGCAGTGTCACCACCACCACACACACGCAGTGGGGGGGGGGTCACCGTTGGGGGGGTCGTCGATGAGGTTGACGATGGTGCCCGGCTCCTCGTCGATGTTGAAGCAAATCTTCTGCTGCTGCCCCGGCAGCTCCACCACCACGTGCGGGTCGTTGTCCACTAGTCAGCGACACACACACAGTGACACACACACACAGTGACACACACACACACACAGTGACACACACACACAGTGACACACACACACAGTGACACACACACACAGTGACACACACACACACAGTGACACACACACACAGTGACACACACAGTGACACAAACACACACACACAGTGACACACACACACAGTGACACACACACACAGTGACACACACACACACAGTGACACACACACAGTGACACACACACACACACAGTGACACACACACAGTGACACACGCACAGCAGGGGGTACAGCTGGTGGTGTTGTGATTGTGGTGGTCGCGGTGGTGGTTGTGTATGTGGTGGTGGTTGTGATTGTGGTGGTGATCCTGGTGGTTTTGATTGTGGTGGTGATTGTGTATGTGGTTGTGATCGTGGTGGTTTTGATTGTGGTGGTGGTGGTTTTGGTGGTGGTGGTAGTGATTGTGTATGTGGTGATGGTGGTCGTGGTGGTGCTGGTGGTAGTGGTGGTGATCTTGGTGGTTGTTGTGGTGGTGGTGATTGTGTATGTGATGGTGGTCATGGTGGTTTTGATTGTGGTGGTGGTGGTTTTGGTGGTGGTGGTCGTGGTAGTGATTGTGTATGTGGTGGTGGTGGTCATAGTGGTGCTGGTGGTAGTGGTGGTGGTTGTGGTAGTGGTTGTGGTGGTGGGAGCTTCACCGAAGGTGCTTGGACGCTTGGCTGAGTTTTTCCCAAGTTTCGTGGCAGTAGGAGCTGCAGAGAGAAGGGAGGAATGGTCAGCGAGCAGAGCCCACGCTGATACCACCCTCACCCCCCCGTGCCCCCCCCCGTGCCCCCCCCCCGCCCCCCGTACCCTGCTTGCGAGGCCTCGGGGGCTTGGTGATGACCATGGAGGTGAGGGGCGTCACGAAGCCGTACTGCAGCGACAGCTGCAGCGCCCGAGCCGTGGCGTTGCCCTTCTCCTCCTCGTCCTGGGTGATGCTCCTGGCACGCGGCAGGTGGGCGAGCGGGTGAGGGAGTGAGCGAGCGGGTGGGCGAGTGGGTGAGGGAGTGGGTGAGCGAGTGGGTGGGTGAGGGAGTGAGCGAGCGGGTGGGCGAGTGGGTGAGCGAGTGGGTGGGTGAGGGAGTGAGCGAGCGGGGTGGGCGAGTGGGTGACCGAGTGGGTGAGCGAGCGGGTGGGCGAGTGGGTGAGTGAGGGAGTGGGTGGGCGAGTGGGTGGGCGAGTGGGTGAGCGAGTGGGTGGGTGATGGAGTGAGCGAGTGGGTGAGCGAGCGGGTGGGCGAGTGGGTGAGCGAGTGGGTGAGCGAGCGGGTGGGCGAGTGGGTGAGTGAGGGAGTGGGTGGGCGAGTGGGTGGGTGAGGGAGTGAGCGAGCGGGTGGGAGAGTGGGTGAGGGAGTGGGTGAGGGAGTGGGCAAGTGGGTGAGCGAGTGGTTGGGCGAGTGGGTGAGCGAGTGGGTGGGCGAATGGGTGGGCGAGCGGGTAGGCGAGTGGGTAAGCGAGTGGTTGGGCGAGTGGGTGAGCGAGTGGGTGGGCGAGTGGGTGGGCGAGCGGGTGGGCGAGCGGGTGGGCGAGCGGGTGGACGAGCGGGTGGGCGAGCGGGTGGGCGAGTGGGTGGGCGAGTGGGTGGGCGAGCGGGTGGGCGAGCGGGTGGGCGAGTGGGTGGGCGAGCGGGTGGACGAGCGGGTGGGCGAGCGAGTGGGTGAGCGAGTGGGTGGGCGAGCGGGTGGGCGAGTGGGTGGGCGAGCGAGTGGGTGAGCGAGTGGGTGGGCGAGCGGGTGGGCGAGCGGGTGGGCGAGCGGGTGAGCGAGCGAGTGGGTGAAGGAGTGGGTGGGCGAGCGGGGTGAGCAAGCGAGTGGGTGAGCGAGCGGGGTGAGCGAGTGAGTGGGTGGGCGAGGGAGTGGGCGAGCGGGGTGGGCGAGCGGGGTGAGCGAGCGAGTGAGCGAGCGAAGTGAGCGAGGGAGTGGGTGAGCGAGTTGATGAGCGAGTGGGTGGGCGAGCGGGGTGAGCGAGCAGGGTGAGCGAGCGGGGTGAGCGAGCGAGTGGGTGGGCGAGCGGGGTGAGTGAGGGAGTGGGTGGGCGAGTGGGTGGGCGAGTGGGTGGGGAGTGGGTGAGCAAGTGGGTGGGTGGGTGGGCGAGTGGGTGGGCGAGTGGGTGGGCGAGTGGGTGAGGGAATGGGTGGGCGAGTGGGTGGGCGAGTGGGTGGACGAGTGGGTGGGTGAGCGGGGTGGGTGGGTGGGCGAGTGGGTGAGTGAGGGAGTGGGTGGGCGAGTGGGTGGGCGGTGGGTGGGCGAGTGGGTGGGCGAGTGGGTGAGTGAGGGAGTGGGTGGGCGAGTGGGTGGGCGAGTGGGTGGGGAGTGGGTGAGCAAGTGGGTGGGTGGGTGGGCGAGTGGGTGGGCGAGTGGGTGGGCGAGTGGGTGAGGGAATGGGTGGGCGAGTGGGTGGGCGAGTGGGTGGACGAGTGGGTGGGTGAGGGAGTGAGCGAGTGGGTGAGCGAGTGGGTGGGTGAGGGAGTGAGCGAGTGGGTGGGAGAGTGGGGGAGGGAGTGGATGAGGGAGTGGGCAAGTGGGTGAGCGAGTGGTTGGGCGAGTGAGTGAGCGAGTGGGTGGGCGAATGGGTGGGCGAGCGGGTAGGCGAGTGGGTAAGCGAGTGGTTGGGCGAGTGGGTGAGCGAGTGGGTGGGCGAGTGGGTGGGCGAGTGGGTGGGCGAGCGGGTGGGCGAGCGGGTGGACGAGCGGGTGGGCGAGTGGGTGGGCGAGTGGGTGGGCGAGCGGGTGGGCGAGCGGGTGGACGAGCGGGTGGGCGAGTGGGTGGGCGAGTGACCGGGTGAGCGAGTGGGTGAGCGAGCGGGTGGGCGAGCGGGTGAGCGAGCGAGTGGGTGAAGGAGTGGGTGGGCGAGCGGGGTGAGCAAGCGAGTGGGTGAGCGAGCGGGGTGAGCGAGTGAGTGGGTGGGCGAGGGAGTGGGCGAGCGGGGTGGGCGAGCGGGGTGAGCGAGCGAGTGAGCGAGCGAGTGGGCGAGGGAGTGGGTGAGCGAGTTGATGAGCGAGTGGGTGGGCGAGCGGGGTGAGCGAGCAGGGTGAGCGAGCGGGGTGAGCGAGCGAGTGGGTGGGCGAGCGGGGTGAGTGAGCGAGTGGTTGAGGGAGTGGGTGGGCGAGTGGGTGGGCGAGTGGGTGAGCGAGCGGGGTGGGTGGGTGGGCGAGTGGGTGAGTGAGGGAGTGGGTGGGCGAGTGGGTGGGCGGTGGGTGGGCGAGTGGGTGGGCGAGTGGGTGAGTGAGGGAGTGGGTGGGCGAGTGGGTGGGCGAGTGGGTGGGGAGTGGGTGAGCAAGTGGGTGGGTGGGTGGGCGAGTGGGTGGGCGAGTGGGTGAGGGAATGGGTGGGCGAGTGGGTGGGCGAGTGGGTGGACGAGTGGGTGGGTGAGGGAGTGAGCGAGTGGGTGGGCGAGTGGGTGGGCGAGTGGGTCGGCGAGTGGGTGGGCGAGTGGGTGAGCGAGTGGGTGAGCGAGTGGGTGGGTGAGGGAGTGAGCGAGTGGGTGGGAGAGTGGGGGAGGGAGTGGATGAGGGAGTGGGCAAGTGGGTGAGCGAGTGGGTGGGCGAGCGGGTGGGTGAGTGGGTGGGCGAGTGGGTGGGCGAGTGGGTGGGCGAGTGGGTGGGCGAGCGAGCGGGTGAGCGAGTGGGTGGGCGAGCGGGTGAGCGAGCGGGGTGAGCGGGCGGGTGGGTGAGTGGGGTGAGCGAGCGGGGTGAGCGAGCGAGTGGGTGAGCGAGCAGGGTGAGCAAGCGAGTGGGCGAGCGAGTGGGTGAGTGGGGTGAGCGAGCGGGGTGAGCGAGCGGGGTGAGCGAGCGGGGTGAGCGAGCGAGCGGGGTGAGCGGGATGGGTGGGCGAGCGGGGTGAGCGGGCGGGGTGAGCGAGCGGGGTGAGTGAGCAGGGTGAGTGAGCGAGCGGGGTGAGCGGGGTGGGTGGGCGAGCGGGGTGAGCGGGCGGGGTGAGCGAGCGGGGTGAGCGAGCGGGGTGAGCGAGCGAGCGGGGTGAGTGGGCGAGCGGTGTGAGCAAGCGAGAGGGGTGAGCGAGCGGGGTGAGCGGGGTGGGTGGGCGAGCGGGGTGAGTAAGCGAGAGGGGTGAGCAAACGGGGTGAGCGAGCGGGTGAGCGTGCGGGGTGAGCGAGCGGGGTTGTGGCGCCCACCTGCGCTCCAGCAGGTGCTTGATGGTGAGGTAGGCCCAGAGTCTCTCGGTGAACTCCCCGAAGATGAACTTGGTGCGGTCGTGCGGGGAGGCCTGACCCTGTGTGGGGGTCTCCTTGCTCAGCGTCAGGTCACCGGCCCCCTGCGCAAGGGGAGGGGGGGGGTCGGAGGGGTCAACGGGAAGTGGGGTCAGCGGGAAGCAGGGGTCAATGCGGCATCGGGCGCGGGGGGGAGGGGGGGGGTCGCCAGGGTTCAAGTGATGCGACGGGTGTCAGGGATCGCGGGGGGTTGCAATTGACGTGGGGGTGGGGGTGGGGGGGGGTTCAGGGGTCAATTGGACACGGTGGGGGTCAGTGGGAACGCCGGGGTCAGGGCGACCCGACGGGGCCGAGGGGCTAGGGGGCGGAGGTCAAGAAGGGTGAAATAAAAAGGGGGGGGGGGGGGTGGCAATGGAGAAGAGGGTCAAGGGTCAGGGGGTCAAGGGGTCAGGGGGTCAAGGGTCAAGGACGGAGGACGCGAAAGTCTCGGGGCTCGAGCGGCGAGCGCGTCACGGCTTGAGGGGGGCGAAGGGCGATGGTCAAGGGTCACGGGGTCACGGGGTAGAGGGGGGGGTGGGGCTGACCGCTCGGGCCTCCACGGTGGCGCCCAGCGTGCGCAGGGTGTTGTCGGCGAGGCGCCCGGCCACCACGAGCTCCGTGCCGTCGAAGAAGTTGTCGAAGTCGGTGCGCGTCACGTGGCTCACCGCGCCGGGCGGGTAGCTCACGCGCAGCCGCGTCAGCAGCGGCGTCGCCACCTCCTGGTAGAAGCCCTGGGCCCCGCGGCGGCGGGGGGGGGGGGGGGGACACACGGAGAGAGATCCAGCCCCGCTTAGAGGCCCCACAGGCCCGTGCCCAAGCGGCACGTGTCCGCTTGGGAGCCTACCCCCGGCTCGCGACGCATGAGGCGACCTTCGCTTTCGTGGAAACGCGACGACTCACGACGAGGATGATGATGACGATGATGTACGTTTGCAAAGCGGCGCATTTCAAGAGCCTGCCCAGGGTGGGGGGGGGGGCGGGGGGGGGGGCGGGCGAGGGGGTCACGGCCCAGCTTTACGAGGCGAGGGTCAGGCGGCTCTCCGCGGTGTGGGAGGAGCGAATTGGACGTTCGCCGGAGCACACAAACCGAGCCGTGGACCGTCAAACCGATCGATTAGAAATTGATTATCCGGCGCGCGGAAAATCCCGGCCACAGAACGACGGCGATGACGACGGCGACGAGATCCGTGCGGAGGAACGGGGCAACGCTGGAGACAGAAACCCGCTGTGGCCTGCGCTGCTCCAACGACGAGGAGAAGGAACAGCGACACGACACGAACTCTCTCTCTCTGCTGAAGCCCTGCATCTCCCTCTCTCTCTCTGCTGAAGCCCTGCATCTCCCTCTCTCTCTCTGCTGAAGCCCTGCATCTCCCTCTCTCTCTCTGCTGAAGCCCTGCATCTCCCTCTCTCTCTGCTGAAGCCCTGCATCTCCCTCTCTCTCTCTGCTGAAGCCCTGCATCTCCCTCTCTCTCTCTGCTGAAGCCCTGCCTCCCTCTCTCTCTGCTGAAGCCCTGCCTCCCTCTCTCTCTGCTGAAGCCCTGCCTCCCTCTCTCTCTCTGCTGAAGCCCTGCATCTCCCTCTCTCTCTCTCTGCTGAAGCCCTGCATCTCCCTCTCTCTCTCTGCTGAAGCCCTGCCTCCCTCTCTCTCTGCTGAAGCCCTGCCTCCCTCTCTCTATCTGCTGAAGCCCTGCCTCCCTCTCTATCTGCTGTAGCCCTGCCTCCCTCTCTCTCTGCTGAAGCCCTGCCTCCCTCTCTCTCTCTGCTGAAGCCCTGCCTCCCTCTCTCTCTCTGCTGAAGCCCTGCATCTCCCTCTCTCTCTCTGCTGAAGCCCTGCCTCTCCCTCTCTCTCTCTGCTGAAGCCCTGCATCTCCCTCTCTCTCTGCTGAAGCCCTGCATCTCCCTCTCTCTCTCTGCTGAAGCCCTGCATCTCCTTCTCTCTCTGCTGAAGCCCTGCATCTCCCACTCTCTCTCTGCTGAAGCCCTGCATCTCCCTCTCTCTCTCTGCTGAAGCCCTGCATCTCCCTCTCTCTCTCTCTGCTGAAGCCCTGCCTCCCTCTCTCTCTGCTGAAGCCCTGCATCTCCCTCTCTCTCTCTGCTGAAGCCCTGCATCTCCCTCTCTCTCTCTCTGCTGAAGCCCTGCCTCCCTCTCTCTCTGCTGAAGCCCTGCATCTCCCTCTCTCTCTCTGCTGAAGCCCTGCCTCCCTCTCTCTCTGCTGAAGCCCTGCATCTCCCTCTCTCTCTCTGCTGAAGCCCTGCATCTCCCTCTCTCTCTCTGCTGAAGCCCTGCCTCCCTCTCTCTCTGCTGAAGCCCTGCCTCTCCCTCTCTCTCTCTGCTGAAGCCCTGCCTCCCTCTCTCTCTGCTGAAGCCCTGCATCTCCCTCTCTCTCTCTGCTGAAGCCCTGCATCTCCCTCTCTCTCTCTGCTGAAGCCCTGCATCTCCCTCTCTCTCTCTCTGCTGAAGCCCTGCATCTCCCTCTCTCTCTCTGCTGAAGCCCTGCATCTCCCTCTCTCTCTCTGCTGAAGCCCTGCATCTCCCTCTCTCTCTCTGCTGAAGCCCTGCCTCCCTCTCTCTCTCTGCTGAAGCCCTGCATCTCCCTCTCTCTCTGCTGAAGCCCTGCATCTCCCTCTCTCTCTGCTGAAGCCCTGCATCTCCCTCTCTCTCTCTGCTGAAGCCCTGCATCTCCCTCTCTCTCTCTGCTGAAGCCCTGCCTCCCTCTCTCTCTCTGCTGAAGCCCTGCATCTCCCTCTCTCTCTCTGCTGAAGCCCTGCATCTCCCTCTCTCTCTCTGCTGAAGCCCTGCATCTCCCTCTCTCTCTCTGCTGAAGCCCTGCATCTCCCTCTCTCTCTCTGCTGAAGCCCTGCATCTCCCTCTCTCTCTGCTGAAGCCCTGCATCTCCCTCTCTCTCTCTGCTGAAGCCCTGCATCTCCCTCTCTCTTTGCTGAAGCCCTGCATCTCCCTCTCTCTCTCTGCTGAAGCCCTGCCTCCCTCTCTCTCTGCTGTAGCCCTGCATCTCCCTCTCTCTCTGCTGAAGCCCTGCATCTCCCTCTCTCTCTGCTGAAGCCCTGCATCTCCCTCTCTCTCTGCTGAAGCCCTGCCTCCCTCTCTCTCTGCTGAAGCCCTGCATCTCCCTCTCTCTCTCTGCTGAAGCCCTGCCTCCCTCTCTCTCTGCTGAAGCCCTGCATCTCCCTCTCTCTCTCTGCTGAAGCCCTGCCTCCCTCTCTCTCTGCTGAAGCCCTGCATCTCCCTCTCTCTCTCTGCTGAAGCCCTGCATCTCCCTCTCTCTCTGCTGAAGCCCTGCCTCTCCCTCTCTCTCTCTGCTGAAGCCCTGCCTCTCCCTCTCTCTCTCTGCTGAAGCCCTGCCTCCCTCTCTCTCTCTCTGCTGAAGCCCTGCCTCTCCCTCTCTCTCTGCTGAAGCCCTGCATCTCCCTCTCTCTCTCTGCTGAAGCCCTGCATCTCCCTCTCTCTCTCTGCTGAAGCCCTGCATCTCCCTCTCTCTCTCTGCTGAAGCCCTGCATCTCCCTCTCTCTCTCTGCTGAAGCCCTGCTTCCCTCTCTCTCTGCTGAAGCCCTGCATCTCCCTCTCTCTCTGCTGAAGCCCTGCCTCCCTCTCTCTCTGCTGTAGCCCTGCATCTCCCTCTCTCTCTCTGCTGAAGCCCTGCCTCTCCCTCTCTCTCTCTGCTGAAGCCCTGCATCTCCCTCTCTCTCTCTCTGCTGAAGCCCTGCCTCTCCCTCTCTCTCTGCTGAAGCCCTGCATCTCCCTCTCTCTCTCTGCTGAAGCCCTGCATCTCCCTCTCTCTCTCTGCTGAAGCCCTGCATCTCCCTCTCTCTCTCTGCTGAAGCCCTGCCTCTCCCTCTCTCTCTCTGCTGAAGCCCTGCATCTCCCTCTCTCTCTCTGCTGAAGCCCTGCCTCCCTCTCTCTCTGCTGAAGCCCTGCATCTCCCTCTCTCTCTCTGCTGAAGCCCTGCATCTCCCTCTCTCTCTCTGCTGAAGCCCTGCCTCTCTCTCTCTCTGCTGAAGCCCTGCCTCTCCCTCTCTCTCTCTCTGCTGAAGCCCTGCCTCTCTCTCTCTCTGCTGAAGCCCTGCATCTCCCTCTCTCTCTCTGCTGAAGCCCTGCCTCTCCCTCTCTCTCTCTGCTGAAGCCCTGCATCTCCCTCTCTCTCTCTGCTGAAGCCCTGCCTCTCCCTCTCTCTCTCTGCTGTAGCCCTGCCTCTCCCTCTCTCTGCTGCAGCAACAGCTGACGGTGAAGCACACCGCCACTCGCCTGCAGCTGCAGCGGCGCGTCTGCGTTCTCGTAGATGCGCCGCGCCAGGCCGCCGTTGTGCAGCGCCAGGCGCTCCAGGAAGTCGTAGTCCAGATGCTGCCCGAAGCCCAGGCAGAAGAGCGACGCCTCCCCGGACAGAGCGGCGTGCACGTTGTCGCGGATCTGCCCCAGGTTCGTCACCCCTGCAGCACCACAGGGGTCAGCAGAGGTCACGGTCGGGTGGGGAGGGGTCAGCTGAGGTCACGCAGTCGGGTTAGGCAAGGTTGGGACCACGTGGTAGGGAAGAAGATTCAGGTTGGGTGAGGTGGGTGAGGTGGGGTGGGGCAGGGTTGGGTTGGGTGAGGCGTGGTGAGGCGTGGTGAGGCGTGGTGAGGCGTGGTGAGGCGTGGTGAGGCGTGGTGAGGCCAGGGCGCCTCACCCACGTTGGGGTCTCCGTCGGTGAGCAGCACGAGGAGTGACGCCGAGTTGCGGGGCAGCGTCTCGTCGCGGTGCCCTCGGCGCAGCATCGCGACGCCGTCCAGCACCGCGTCGTTGATGTTCGTGGCTGCGGTGACACAGACACAGTGACACAGTGACACGGTGACACAGTGACACAGTGACACAGACAGTGACACAGTGACACGTGGTTAGTGACACGTGTTAGTGACGGGTGCCCTCGGCGCAGCATCGCGACGCCGTCCAGCACCGCGTCGTTGATGTTCGTGGCTGCGGTGACACAGACACAGTGACACAGTGACACGGTGACACAGTGACACAGTGACACAGACAGTGACACAGTGACACGTGGTTAGTGACACGTGTTAGTGACGGGTGCCCTCGGCGCAGCATCGCGACGCCGTCCAGCACCGCGTCGTTGATGTTCGTGGCTGCGGTGACACAGTGACAGTGACACAGTGACACAGTGACACAGTGACACAGACAGTGACACAGTGACACATGTTAGTGACGGGTGCCCTCGGCGCAGCATCGCGACGCCGTCCAGCACCGCGTCGTTGATGTTCGTGGCTGCGGTGACACAGACACAGTGACACAGTGACACGGTGACATGGTGACACAGTGACACAGTGACACAGTGACACAGTGACACAGACAGTGACACAGTGACACAGTGACACAGACAGTGACACAGTGACACGTGGTTAGTGACACGTGTTAGTGACGGGTGCCCTCGGCGCAGCATCGCGACGCCGTCCAGCACCGCGTCGTTGATGTTCGTGGCTGCGGTGACACAGACACAGTGACACAGTGACACGGTGACATGGTGACACAGTGACACAGTGACACAGTGACACAGACAGTGACACAGTGACATGGTGACACGGTGACACGGTGACACGGTGACATGGTGACACAGTGACACAGTGACACAGACACCGTGACACGTGTTAGTGACGGGGTGACACGCGTCACCCGCCCCCTTGCCTTCCCAATCGCCATGCCTCTCGCACGCACATTGACAAAGCCCCCCGTGTAGCCTACATGGGCTGACGGGACAAGTGCTGATCGCGAGCGGTGCCTACGAAGGTTCTAAGAAGCTCTTTCATCCACAGATGTCCAGCAGATTACACGCCGTGCCAGGGAACACGTTTAAGGCCGAGTTGACCTAGGGGCTTGCCGAGCCCAGGAGCGAGGTAGTTAACATCTCGCCACGGTGGCTATGAGATGTTAACTACCTCGCCTGGTCTACACGATGCCTGCTGCTGCTCTATGTTTGTAGTTTTCGTGTCAGTCTCATCATCATCATCACGGTGGCTATGAGATGTTAACTATCTCGCCTGGTCTACACGATGCCTGCTGCTGCTGTATGTTTGTAGTTTGCGTGTCTCTCTCTCATCATCATCATCAAGGTGGCTAGGGGATGTTGACTACCTCGCCTGGTCTACAGGAGGTCGTGGGTTCCATCCCGACCCTGACGATCCCTGCTGTGTGCGTGTGTGTCTCTCTCTGCCGGTGTTCGTGTGGATTTCTCCCTCCGGCTCCTCCGCTTTTCCCCCTCTGCATTTAGAGTCTTCTGCTGTTGTTGTTGTTGTTGTTGTCTACCTCCCTGGGCGCTGAGCGAGGCCGCGTACTCCTGAGCGAGCTGCACGTTGGCCGGGGAGGCGGGCAGCATGGATTGGCGCCAGGCCTGCGACACGGAGCTGAACTCGATGAGGCCGAAGTGGTCGTCGGGACGCAGCTGAGCGAGGATCTCGTGCAGGGCCTCCTTCGTCTGCGGCACAGGATGGGTACACAAAGACAAAGATCCCCCGTGAAGCCTTAACAGGCTGTAGGGGCAAGTGCTGTTAGCGAGCAGCTATGAAGGCCGGAACGGCACACGAGGGGGTGGGTGGCCAGCACCACGCCCGACCGCCTTTGTCTCCCCCAGTGGCGATGTTTACACACCGCACCGGGTACTCATTTGAGGCTGAGTCGACCTAGGGGAGGCCCAGGACCCGTTCAGATAATCGTCACTGGTGTAGGCCGTGAGCGGGAATCGAACTCGGGTTTACCAGGTTCATAGCGCAGCGCGCTAACCACTACAAGCCCCCACCACCACCCACACCACCCACACCACCACCCACACCACCACTCACACCACCACCCACACCACCCACACCACCACGCACACCACCACTCACACCACCACCCACACCACCACCCACACCACCCACACCACCACGCACACCACCACTCACACCACCACCCACACCACCACCCACACCACCCACACCACCACTCACACCACCACCCACACCACCCACACCACCACGCACACCACCACCCACACCACCACTCACACCACCACCCACACCACCCACACCACCACGCACACCACCACTCACACCACCACCCACACCACCACTCACACCACCACCCACACCACCACTCACACCACCACCCACACCACCACCCACACCACCACTCACACCACCACCCACACCACCACGCACACCACCACCCACACCACCACCCACACCACCACCCACACCACCACCCACACCACCCACACCACCACTCACACCACCACCCACACCACCCACACCACCACGCACACCACCACCCACACCACCACTCACACCACCACCCACACCACCCACACCACCACGCACACCACCACTCACACCACCACCCACACCACCACTCACACCACCACCCACACCACCACTCACACCACCACCCACACCACCACCCACACCACCACTCACACCACCACCCACACCACCACGCACACCACCACCCACACCACCACCCACACCACCACCCACACCACCACCACCCACACCACCACTCACACCACCACCCACACCACCACCCACACCACCACTCACACCACCACCCACACCACCACGCACACCACCACTCACACCACCACCACCCACACCACCACGCACACCACCACTCACACCACCACCCACACCACCACCCCCACCACCACCACCCCCACCACCCACACCACCACCACCCACACCACCACCCACACCACCCACACCACCACCACCCCCACCCACACCACCACCCACACCACCACCCACACCACCACTCACACCACCACCCACACCACCACCACCACCACCCACACCACCACGCACACCACCACCCACACCACCACTCACACCACCACCACCACCCACACTGCCACACACACCACTACCCACACCACCACGCACACCACCACTCACACCACCACCCACACCACCACCCACACCACCACTCACACCACCACCCACACCACCACTCACACCACCACCCACACCACCACCACCCCCACCACCCACACCACCACCCACACCACCACCCACACCACCACCACCCCCACCACCCAAACCACCACCCACACCACCACCCACACCACCACCACCCCCACCACTCACACCACCACCCCCACCACCCACACCACCACCCACACCACCACGCACACCACCACCACCCACACCACCACTCACACCACCACCCACACCACCACGCACACCACCACCCACACCACCACCCACACCACCACCCACACCACCACCCACACCACCACCCACACCACCACCCACTCCACCACCCACACCACCACCCACACCACCACCCACACCACCACCCACTCCACCACCCACACCACCACCCACACCACCACCCACACCACCACCCACTCCACCACCCACACCACCACCCACACCTCCACCCACTCCACCACCCACACCACCACCCACACCACCACCCACACCACCACCCCCACCACCACCCACACCACCACCCACACCACCACTCACACCACCACCCACTCCACCACCCCCACCACCACTCACACCACCACCCACACCACCACCCACACCACCACTCACACCACCACCCACTCCACCACCCACACCACCACCCACACCACCACTCACACCACCACCCACTCCACCACCCCCACCACCACTCACACCACCACCCACACCACCACCCACACCACCACCCACACCACCACCCACTCCACCACCCACACCACCACCCACACCACCACCCACACCACCACCCACTCCACCACCCACACCACCACCCACACCACCACCCACACCACCACCCACACCACCACCCACTCCACCACCCACACCACCACCCACACCACCACCCACTCCACCACCCACACCACCACCCACACCACCACCCACACCACCACCCCCACCACCACCCACACCACCACCCACACCACCACTCACACCACCACCCACTCCACCACCCCCACCACCACTCACACCACCACCCACACCACCACCCACACCACCACTCACACCACCACCCACTCCACCACCCACACCACCACCCACACCACCACTCACACCACCACCCACTCCACCACCCCCACCACCACTCACACCACCACCCACACCACCACCCACACCACCACTCACACCACCACCCACTCCACCACCCACACCACCACCCACACCACCACTCACACCACCACCCACACCACCACCCACACCACCACCTCCACCACCACCACCACCACCCACACCACCACTCACACCACCACCCACTCCACCACTCACACCACCACCCACACCACCACCCCCACCACCACTCACACCACCACCTCACTGTAGCCCCATAAGTCTCCAGTAGTAGTCTAACACGTGGGTGGGTGGGGTGGGGGGGGGAGTGTTTTGCGACCAATATCATCCATAATAGGGTGTTTTGTGGGTTAGATCGCGTAAATGAATAAATGTGTCGTTAAACCCGCCACCACCCGACACAGCCAACTAGCGAGGGTTGTGAATTTGGACTTAAAACTTTCGTGGCTGCAGGAATTCACATTCTTTGGCTCTTTCGGTAAAGTCACGTGGATAGAAAACATGAACGTAAATAAAATAAGAACTCCGGCATTTCGATCACAGCACCAGCGAGCGCCATGAGGAGGATCGTCTCCAGTAGGAGTGGTTGTATCCACAGCAGAGACGATGGCGATGACGACGACGACGACGACGACGATGATGATGATGGTGCTTGACCCACCCTGGATGTGTGTGACATGCCGCTCGTCACCGGGACGAGGGTCTCGCGCGGGCCAGGCGCAAGCGGGCGGCTGGGACGGCCACACGGGGGCCACACGGGGGCCACACGGGGGCCACACGGGGGCCACACGGGGGCCACACGGGGAGCGGTTCGGCCCAAATATGAGAAGAGGTTTTTTTCCCCTTTTTTCTGGCAACAAAACAGCTGTGTTCAGATGTTAAAACAACAAACTGTGACACCTTTTACAAGGAATCACGTGTCTGCATTAACCACGATGCTTGTGGTCAGAATGCAAACAAAAAACATCCTCTGATAGTAAATGCATTGTCCTTGAAGCTGATTGGTCCACACCAGAGACAGCTTTCTTTTGAGCCTCGTCTCAAACGGTGTTCGACCAGAGGACGCCAAATGTTTATCGTTGTTTGTTTGTTTACCGCTCCGGGCTCATTCGGTTTAAGGCCGAGTCCACCTAGGAGGAGCCGCGCGATGGGGTCGACACGGCTTGGCAAGGGGTCGTGGCATGAGACGGCGAGAACGCCCTGGAGGCCTCCATCCAGCAGCGGAGCGATCACGGCCGACGACGCCGACGACGACGCCTACGAGCTGCATGTGACAAACCTCCCTGGTCACCCTCCCCGCCCCTCCTCCTCCTCCTGCCAGGGCTCACCTGCTTCATCTTGGTGCCCCACATGGAGCCGCTCACGTCGATGATGAAGACGATGTTCTTGGCCAGCGGGCTCAGGTTGGCGGGGGCGAAGTAGTGCACAAAGTAGCCGTTGACGATCTGGAGAGACGCGCGGGTGAGCGGGTGGGTGAGCGGGCGGGTGAGCGGGCGGGTGAGCGGGCGGGTGAGCGGGTGGGTGAGCGGGCGGGTGAGAAGGCGGACGGGTTACTGGGCGAACGAGTGGCTTGGGTGGGTGGTTGGCTTGGTGAATGAGCGGGCGGGTGAGTGAGTGGGTGAGTGAGTGGTTGGGCGAGTGAGTGGTTGGGTGAGTGCGTAACAGAGTGGGTGGATGGGGGAGTGGGTGATCGTGGTGAATGGGTGGGTGGATCGGTGAGTAGGTGGGTGAGCGGGCAAGTGTATAAGTGGGTGAGTGGGTGGAGAGTTGGCTGGGTCGGTAGGTAGGTAGATGAGTGAGCGGGTTTGTGGATTGTTAGGTTGGGTGGATGATGGAGCGAGTGGTTTTGTGGGTGTATGGGTTGATAGGAAGGAGCATGGCTGGGTGGGTGGGCGGTGTAGTGGCTTGTTAGGTGGGTGGGTCAACGGTTTAGTGGGCGGTTGAGCGGGTGGCCAGGTGGGTGGGTGGGTGGCCAGGTGGGTGGGTGGGTGGCCAGGTGGGTGGGTGGCCAGGTGGGTGGGTGGGTGGGTGGCCAGGTGGGTGGGTGGGTGGCCAGGTGGGTGGGTGGGTGGCCAGGTGGATGGGTGGGTGGCCAGGTGGGTGGGTGGCCAGGTGGGTGGGTGGGTGGGCGGTCATGTGGCCTTCACGGCAGGGCCCCCCCCTCCCCCCCCTCCCCCCCCGTGTGAGCCCACGTGGTGCCCTTGACTCGCCTGCACGGTGTTGGCATCGTGGTGCACGTCATAGAGCACCACGAGGTCCGTGTCGAACCGCGTCTCCAGGCACGACGGGCAGCGCCGCTGCTCCGACAGCGCCGGGTGGAACGACACGTGGGCCTGTGGCGCAGGGACACGTGGTGGGGGTGTGCTTACACAGGAACTTCCTAATATGGTGTTGAGTTTGGTCACGTGACCACGAGGCAGGGGTGGCAGCCATTACACAGAATAAAAATGGAGGCACAATTAATGTCTCGGTGAAGACCGGTGCATCTGTTCATTGTGGGACTTTAAGAAGCATTGCCTGTGAGTTCGTTTATGTTCTTATAAGACTGGGAATGCTGTCATAATGTTAGGATTGCCGTTATAATGCTGTAAATGCCGTTATAATGCTATTAAATTGTTATGATAAAAATGAGGCCTAGATAACAACGATGCCTGCCACTTGCATTATTGTGAATTTTACTTGTAGTTGGATAAGTAGCGCCAGACTTGTTCCCATGTGGCTTTAATGAGATCTTGAGTGCAAGGATGAAGAAGTATCTCATCCACAGTTCAGTGTTATGTGCAGCACTGTACATTTCGGCTGCAGTATGGTGATTATTTAACACAGTCGCTTATTTTTTTGTGTTAATGTAGGTGCCTGGTCCATCCAGGACCTATTGTTGAGTTTCATGTTATCTAAGACAATGTTATGATGCCCCTTATGTTCATTCATTGTATCGATATTGCAAGCATTAACAGTTGCTGTGTTTTGTGCTGTGTTTTTCCATCAGTTTCATCTCGTTCTATTCATTAAATACGTTGGAGTTGTATGTTGACTCTGAAGGTCTATTGAATGCGAGGTTAACCACTCGGATCGTGGTGCAACGCAGCGCACAGCGAGGCCACGTGGAGACCCACGAAATACCTCCGGAGTTGTTGGATGTTATACAGGTCAGGGTCACGATCAGGCAGGGGTCACAGGTCAGGAAGGGGGTCGGGCGGGGTCACCTTGTGCTCCCCCGTGGTGATGTTGACGGCCTGGGACGAGTGGAACGGCGCCACGTCCACGAAGCGGAGGCCCTGCGGCTCGTAGATGTGAACATCCACCTCGAGAGAGACGTGCGGCGTGGTGAGAGCCCTGCTCCCTGGCTCACTCAGCTACTCACTCAGCCACTCACCCACTCGCTCACTCAGCCACTCACCCACTCGCTCACTCAGCCACTCACTCACCCACTCGCTCACTCAGCCACTAGTTCCCTCGCTCACTCAGCCACTCGTTACCTCGCCCACTCAGCCACTCGCTCACTCAGCCACTCACCCACTCGCTCACTCAGCCACTCACTCAGCCACTCACCCACTCGCTCACTCAGCCACTCACTCAGCCACTCACCCACTCGCTCACTCAGCCACTCACTCAGCTACTCACCCACTCGCTCACTCAGCCACTCACCCACTCGCTCACTCAGCCACTCAGCCACTCGCTCACTCAGCCACTCACTCACCCACTCGCTCACTCAGCCACTCAGCCACTCGCTCACTCAGCCACTCACTCACCCACTCGCTCACTCAGCCACTAGTTCCCTCGCTCACTCAGCCACTCGTTACCTCGCCCACTCAGCCACTCACCCACTCGCTCACTCAGCCACTCACTCACCCACTCGCTCACTCAGCCACTAGTTCCCCCGCTCACTCAGCCACTAGTTCCCTCGCTCACTCAGCCACTCACCCACTCGCTCACTCAGCCACTCACTCACCCACTCGCTCACTCAGCCACTAGTTCCCCCGCTCACTCAGCCACTCGTTACCTCGCCCACTCAGCCACTCGCTCAGCCACTCACCCACTGACTCACCCACTCGCTCACTCAGCCACTCGTTCCCTCGCCCACTTAGTCACTCACACACTGGCTCACTCAGCCACTCACTCAGCCACTCGTTCCCTCGCCCACTCAGCCACTCGCTCAGCCACTCACACACTCGCTCACTCAGTCACTCACTCAGCCACTCACTCAGCCACTCACCCACTCGTTCCCTTGCTCACTCAGCCACTCACTCAGCCACTCACACACTCGCTCACTCAGTCACTCACCCACCCACTTATTCATCCATCCATCCACTCACCCACCCACCCACTCACCTATCCAGTGACGACTCACTCACCCACCCACCGACCAACCCACCCACTCGCTCACGCACCCACTCGCCCAACCGCTCACTTACCCACCAACTTATTCATCCATCCACTCGCTCACCCACTCACTTAACCACATGTCCATCCATCCACCCATTCACCCACCCACCCACTCACTTATCCATCCACCCACTCACTCACCCACTCACCTACCCATCCACCCGCTTACTCATCCATCCGCTCACCCCGCCCACCCATCACCAACTCACTAACTCGCCCCCCCCCCCCGCGCGCCACGCTCTGCGTGTAACTCACCGCCCCCGCCGCTCACCTTGTAGGTGTGCGCCAGCTGGCGCGGCCTCAGGCTCAGCTTCAGCTCGTAGCGTCCGAGGCGTCTCCGCAGCAGCTCCTGGTAGCCCAGCTGCAGCGTCACCTTGCTCTGCGGCGCCACGTTCACCGACACCACGAACCGGTCCGTGGTGTCGCCCAGCTGCCTGCAACCGCAACAAACAAACAACAACAACAACCGCCATTCGCCACTTAGGCGGCGGTGACGCCACCGCGCGCTTCGTGCCAGGCTAGGTGCACGTCGAGGCCAGGAGGTCACGGGGCAGACCCAGCAGGTGCCATCACGGGTCGACTGACTGAGATGAGTGGCCGATGCACCACCTGTGCCCCCTACTGTGACAACTCGCTGTGCTTTAGCCACCCGGCCCTCCGCTCGTTGTTGTGAGCGTCGCTCCTCCGCCCTCCGTTGTTGTTGGAGGGCGACTGCCTCCAACTGCCCAGTAGCAGCGTCCTTCATGAGCCTCCTCCACAGAGGCCGATCTTGACACCGCTGGTACCAATCATCGGCAAGTCCACTCAGCTCCACGTCCTCCTGCACCAAATCACTCCATCTCTTCTCTAGCCCGTGCCGCGCCCGTTTAGCCCCCTCGATCCCGCCGAGCAAAAGCTGTTTAGGCATGCGGTGGCTGGGCATGCGGTGGCTGGGCATGCGGTGGCTGGACATGCGGTGGCTGGGAATGCGGTGGCTGGGCATGCGGTGGCTGGGCATGCGGTGGCTGGGAATGCGGTGGCTGGGCATGCGGTGGCTGGGCATGCGGTGGCTGGGCATGCGGTGGCTGGACATGCGGTGGCTGGACATGCGGTGGCTGGGCATGCGGTGGCTGGGCATGAGGTGGCTGGGCATGTGGTGGCTGGACATGCGGTGGCTGGGCATGCGGTGGCTGGGCATGAGGTGGCTGGGCATGAGGTGGCTGGGCATGCGGTGGCTGGGCATGAGGTGGCTGGGCATGAGGTGGCTGGGCATGCGGTGGCTGGGCATGAGGTGGCTGGACATGCGGTGGCTGGGCATGCGGTGGCTGGGCATGCGGTGGCTGGACATGCGGTGGCTGGACATGAGGTGGCTGGGCATGAGGTGGCTGGGCATGAGGTGGCTGGGCATGCGGTGGCTGGGCATGCGGTGGCTGGGCATGCGGTGGCTGGGCATGCGGTGGCTGGGCATGCACGCACACACACATACATAAAGGCAAAGATCCCGCGTCGTGTAGCCTCAACGGGCTGTTGGGTCAAGTGCTGTTTGCGAGCACGGGGTCGGTTGTTGGCCGGCACCACTACACGCCCCACCCACCTTTGCCGCACACCGTACCAGGTACTCAATTGATGCTGAGTCGACCTAGGGGTGGTGGCCGTGAGCAGGAATCGAACTTGGGTTCGTAGTACAGCGCGCTAAACGCTGCGCTACCACTCCCCACTACACACACACACAGACACACACCCACACAGACACATACACAGACACACCCATACAGACACACCCACACACACACACAGACACAGACACACCCACACAGACACACACACAGACACACCCACACAGACACACCCATACAGACACACCCATACAGACACACCCACACAGACACACCCACACAGACACACCCACACAGACACACCCACACAGACACACCCACACAGACACACCCACACAGACACACCCACACAGACAGGTTGTGTATATTATAGTTAGATATTATAAGGGAGGGGTCAGGGGTAGTAGGTTCCATGTCAGGTGAGGGTGGGGTCACGCCAGGTGAGGGTGGGGTCACGCCAGGTCAGGGTGGGGTCACGCCAGGTCAGGGTGGGTGGGGGTGGGTGGGGTCGCGCCGTACCACACGAGTCCTGCCGACTGCCCCTGGCTCTTGGCCTTCTCGTACTGCACCTTGGCCACGACCTTTTCCTTCACGACGCCCACGTACAGCTCCTGGTCTATCACCCTGCGGGGTCACGCCGGGGTCACGCCGGGGTCACGCCAGGGTCACGCCGGGGAGGGAGCACAGAAGGACAGGGGGGGGGGGGGGACATCGGAGGAGACTCAATATCGACACGCGTGTGACAGCCCACGTGGGGACGCGGGTCAACGCGTGGATGACACGCGTGACGGATGTGAGCGGGGGGGGGGGGCCGCACATGGTGAAGTTGTAGATGAAGGCCTGCTCGGGCAGCTGCACCAGGAAGCTTGTCTCGCGGGCGCGACCGCCGCGGTTCTTGAGGCGCGCCGTGGTCACCGTGTCGGCGAAGCGTGACGTCACGCGCGCCTCCACGTGCAGGCTGTGCAGCTCCACGCCGTCTACGGAGATGTCCTAGCGGGGGGGGGGCGGGGGGGGGTGGGGGGCACGTGGGGGGGGGGGAAGCGGCCGCGGGTTGACCCAAGCCACTGTGTTCTCATCTCTAATCGCGGACAAACATCGTCGCTATCTCGCCGCCCACCCCCCCACGCCAGGGGTCGAGGTCATGTTTGTCGTCTGGACTTCGTGCCGGCGAGCGGTGGAATTTGTCGGTGGCTTTGAAGCCGAAACAAGAGCGGGCACCGACAGAGGCTGCCAGCAGCAGTGGCGGCACAGAGACCCATAGACTCACACAGAGACCCATAGACTTACACAGAGACCCATAGACTCACACAGAGACCCATAGACTCACACAGAGACCCATAGACTTACACAGACCCATAGACTCACACAAAGACCAATAGACTTACACAGAGACCCATAGACTTACATAGAGACCCATAGACTCACACAGAGACCCATAGACTCACACAGAGACCCATAGACTCACACAGAGACCCATAGACTCACACAGACCCATAGACTCACACAGAGACCCATAGACTCACACAGAGACCCATAGACTCACACAGAGACCCATAGACTTACACAGACCCATAGACTCACACAAAGACCAATAGACTTACACAGAGACCCATAGACTTACATAGAGACCCATAGACTCACACAGAGACCCATAGACTCACACAGAGACCCATAGACTCACACAGAGACCCATAGACTTACACAGACCCATAGACTCACACAAAGACCAATAGACTTACACAGAGACCCATAGACTTACATAGAGACCCATAGACTCACACAGAGACCCATAGACTCACACAGAGACCCATAGACTCACACAGACCCATAGACTCACACAAAGACCAATAGACTTACACAGAGACCCATAGACTTACATAGAGACCCATAGACTCACACAGAGACCCATAGACTCACACAGAGACCCATAGACTCACACAGAGACCCATAGACTTACACAGACCCATAGACTCACACAAAGACCAATAGACTTACACAGAGACCCACAGACTTACACAGAGACCCATAGACTTAGACAGAGACCCATAGACTCACACAGAGACCCATAGACTTACACAGAAACCCATAGACTTACACAGAGACCCATAGACTCACACAGAGACCCATATACTCACACAGAGACCCATAGACTCACACAGAGACCCATAGACTCACACAGAGACCCATAGACTTACACAGACCCATAGACTCACACAAAGACCAATAGACTTACACAGAGACCCATAGACTTACATAGAGACCCATAGACTTACACAGAGACCCATAGACTCACACAGAGACCCATCGACTTACACAGTAACCCATAGACTTACACTGAGACCCATAGACTCACACAGAGACCCATAGACTTACACAGAGACCCATAGGACTCACACAGAGACCCATAGACTCACACAGAGACCCATAGACTTACATAGAGGACCCATAGACTTACACAGAGACCCATAGACTCACACAGAGACCCATAGACTTACACAGAAACCCATAGACTTACACAGAGACCCATAGACTCACACAGAGACCCATAGACTCACACAGAGACCCATAGACTCACACAGAGACCCATAGACACACACAGAGACCCATAGACTTACACAGACCCATAGACTCACACAAAGACCAATAGACTTACACAGAGACCCATAGACTTACATAGAGACCCATAGACTTACACAGAGACCCATAGACTCACACAGAGACCCATAGACTTACACAGTAACCCATAGACTTACACAGAGACCCCATATACTCACACAGAGACCCATAGACTCACACTGAGACCCATAGACTCACACAGAGACCCATAGAATTACACAGACAACCATAGACTTACACAGACCCATAGACTCACATAGAGACCCATAGACTCACACAGATGACCAATAAACCTACACAGAGACCCATAGACTCACACAGAGACCCATAGACTCACACAGATACCCATAGACTCACACAGAGACCCAGAGGACCCATAGACTTACATAGAGACCCATAGACTCACACAGAGACCCATAGACTCACAAAGAGACCCAGAGACCCATAGACTCACACAGAGACCCATAGACTCACACAGAGACCCATAGACTCACACAGATACCCATAGACTTACACATAGACCCATAGACTCACACAGAGACCCATAGACTTACCACAGAGACCCATAGACTCACACAGAGACCCATAGACTCACACAGAGACCCATAGACTCACACAGAGACCCATAGACTTACACAGAGACCCATAGACTCACACAGAGACCCATAGACTCACACAGAGACCCATAGACTCACACAGAGACCCATAGACTCACACAGAGACCCATAGACTTACACAGAGACCCATAGACTTACACAGAGACCCATAGACTCACACAGAGACCCATAGACTCACACAGAGGACCCATAGACTCACACAGAGACCCATAGACTTACACAGAAACCCATAGACTTACACAGAGACCCATAGACTCACACAGAGACCCATAGACCTCACACAGAGACCATAGACTCACACAGAGACCCACAGACTCACACAGAGACCCATAGACTCACACAGAGACCCATAGACTCACACAGAGACCCATAGACTCACACAGAGACCCATAGACTTACACAGAGACCCATAGACTCACACAGAGGACCCATAGACTCACACAGAGACCCATAGACTCACACAGAGACCCATAGACTTACACAGAGACTAATAGACTTACACAGAGACCCATAGACTCACACAGAGACCCATAGACTCACACAGAGACCCATAGACTCACACAGAGACCCATAGACTTACACAGAGGGACTAATAGACTTACATAGGAGTGTGTGTTACTGGTAGGAACCTCCTGGTTACACCAGCCCACAAGGGATTATTGTGTCCGTCCGTCCGTCGTGCAGGGTGGGGCTGGGTGGGGAGGGGCTGGGTGGGGAGGGGAGGGTGGGGAGGGGCTGGGTGGGGAGGGTGGGGCTGGGTTTGGGAGGGGAGGGTGGGGAGGGGCTGGGTGGAGAGGGTGGGGAGGTGCTGGGTGGGGAGGGTGGAGAGGGGCTGGGTGGGGGAGGGTGGGGAGGGGCTGGGTGGGGGAGGGGCTGGGTGGGGAGGGTGGGGAGGGGCTGGGTGGGGAGGGGCTGGGTGGGGAGGGGAGGGTGGGGAGGGGAGGGTGGGGAGGGTGGGGAGGGGCTGGGTGGGGAGGGGCTGGGTGGGGAGGGTGGGGAGGGTGGGGAGGGGGCTGGGTGGGGAGGGTGGGGAGGGGAGGGTGGGGCTGGGTGGGGAGGGTGGGGCTGGGTGGGGGGTGGGAGGGGTGGGGCTGGGTGGGGAGGTGCTGGTCACCCCGTGGTGCCCTTATAAAACTCAACGTTTCACCTACTCACGCCGGCTTGTGCCCGCCCTCACAGTCGGGCATATTTGCGGAATACACCACGCCGCCGTTGAGCCTGCAGGCCATTGACCGAGCAACCCGACGTTCCTACCAGCTCCCTCCGCAGCAGGAATGTGTTTAAAAGTGCTCGTTATTCTCGCTAACAGCACTTGCCCCGACCGTCTGTTAAGACTATACAGGATGTCTTTGTCTTTGTAATACTCAATAAAGACATTGTATATGGTGATGTTGAGTGATGGGTGGTGATGTTGGGTGATGAGTGGTGATGTTGAGTGATGGCTGGTGATGTTGGGTGATGAGTGGTGATGTTGAGTGATGGCTGGTGATGTTGAGTGATGGGTGGTGATGTTGAGTGATGGGTGGTGATGTTGAGTGATGGCTGGTGATGTTGAGTGATGGGTGGTGATGTTGGGTGATGGGTGGTGATGTTGAGTGATGGGTGGTGATGTTGAGCGATGGGTGGTGATGTTGAGTGATGGCTGGTGATGTTGGGTGATGGGTGGTGATGTTGAGTGATGGCTGGTGATGTTGAGTGATGGCTGGTGATGTTGGGTGATGAGTGGTGATGTTGAGTGATGGGTGGTGATGTTGAGTGATGGGTGGTGATGTTGAGTGATGGGTGGTGATGTTGAGTGATGGGTGGTGATGTTGAGTGATGGGTGGTGATGTTGAGCGATGGGTGGTGATGTTGAGTGATGGCTGGTGATGTTGGGTGATGGGTGGTGATGTTGAGTGATGGCTGGTGATGTTGAGTGATGGCTGGTGATGTTGGGTGATGAGTGGTGATGTTGAGTGATGGGTGGTGATGTTGAGTGATGGGTGGTGATGTTGAGTGATGGGTGGTGATGTTGAGTGATGGCTGGTGATGTTGAGTGATGGGTGGTGATGTTGAGTGATGGCTGGTGATGTTGGGTGATGAGTGGTGATGTTGAGTGATGGGTGGTGATGTTGAGTGATGGGTGGTGATGTTGGGTGATGGCTGGTGATGTTGAGTGATGGGTGGTGATGTTGAGTGATGGCTGGTGATGTTGAGTGATGGGTGGTGATGTTGGGTGATGAGTGGTGATGTTGAGTGATGGGTGGTGATGTTGAGCGATGGGTGGTGATGTTGAGTGATGGCTGGTGATGTTGGGTGATGGGTGGTGATGTTGAGTGATGGCTGGTGATGTTGAGCGATGGGTGGTGATGTTGAGTGATGGGTGGTGATGTTGAGTGATGGCTGGTGATGTTGAGTGATGGCTGGTGATGTTGGGTGATGAGTGGTGATGTTGAGTGATGGGTGGTGATGTTGAGTGATGGGTGGTGATGTTGAGTGATGGCTGGTGATGTTGGGTGATGGGTGGTGATGTTGAGTGATGCGTGGTGATGTTGAGTGATGGGTGGTGATGTTGGGTGATGGCTGGTGATGTTGAGTGATGGGTGGTGATGTTGAGTGATGGGTGGTGATGTTGAGTGATGGGTGGTGATGTTGAGTGATGGGTGGTGATGTTGAGTGATGGGTCGTGATGTTGGGTGATGAGTGGTGATGTTGAGTGATGGCTGGTGATGTTGGGTGATGAGTGGTGATGTTGGGTGATGAGTGGTGATGTTGGGTGATGGCTGGTGATGTTGAGTGATGGGTGGTGATGTTGAGTGATGAGTGGTGATGTTGAGTGATGGGTGGTGATGTTGAGTGATGGCTGGTGATGTTGAGTGATGGGTGGTGATGTTGAGTGATGGGTGGTGATGTTGAGTGATGGGTGGTGATGTTGAGTGATGGCTGGTGATGTTGAGCGATGGGTGGTGATGTTGAGTGATGGGTGGTGATGTTGAGTGATGGCTGGTGATGTTGAGTGATGGGTGGTGATGTTGGGTGATGAGTGGTGATGTTGAGTGATGGGTGGTGATGTTGAGTGATGGGTGGTGATGTTGGGTGATGGCTGGTGATGTTGGGTGATGAGTGGTGATGTTGAGTGATGGCTGGTGATGTTGAGTGATGGGTGGTGATGTTGAGTGATGGGTGGTGATGTTGAGTGATGGCTGGTGATGTTGAGTGATGGGTGGTGATGTTGAGTGATGAGTGGTGATGTTGGGTGATGAGTGGTGATGTTGAGTGATGGGTGGTGATGTTGAGTGATGGGTGGTGATGTTGAGTGATGGCTGGTGATGTTGAGTGATGGCTGGTGATGTTGAGTGATGGCTGGTGATGTTGAGTGATGGGTGGTGATGTTGAGTGATGGCTGGTGATGTTGAGTGATAGCTGGTGATGTTGAGTGATGGGTGGTGATGTTGAGTGATGGGTCGTGATGTTGGGTGATGAGTGGTGATGTTGGGTGATGAGTGGTGATGTTGAGTGATGGGTGGTGATGTTGAGTGATGGGTGGTGATGTTGAGTGATGGGTGGTGATGTTGAGTGATGGGTGGTGATGTTGAGTGATGGGTGGTGATGTTGGGTGATGAGTGGTGATGTTGAGTGATGGGTGGTGATGTTGAGTGATGGGTGGTGATGTTGAGTGATGGCTGGTGATGTTGGGTGATGGGTGGTGATGTTGAGTGATGGCTGGTGATGTTGAGTGATGGGTGGTGATGTTGAGTGATGGGTGGTGATGTTGAGTGATGGGTGGTGATGTTGTGTGATGGGTGGTGATGTTGAGTGATGGGTGGTGATGTTGGGTGATGGGTGGTGATGTTGAGTGATGGGTGGTGATGTTGGGTGATGGGTGGTGATGTTAAGTGATGGGTGGTGATGTTGGGTGATGGGTGGTGATGTTGAGTGATGGGTCGTGATGTTGGGTGATGGGTGGTGATGTTGGGTGATGAGTGGTGATGTTGAGTGATGGGTGGTGATGTTGGGTGATGGGTGGTGATGTTGGGTGATGGGTGGTGATGTTGGGTGATGGGTGGTGATGTTGGGTGATGGGTGGTGATGTTGGGTGATGGGTGGTGATGTTGAGTGATGGGTGGTGATGGGACGTGATGGTCGGGGACTCGATTGTGCTTCCTCACCTCCAGCTCTGGTTCATCTTCCCGGCGCTGCAACACAACGCAACACGCACACGGGGCCACTGTGAACACGCCTGTCCACAAAGACAAAGATCCCCCGCATAGCCTGTAACAGACTGGAGGGGCAAGTGCTGTTAGCGAGCAGCACCTATGAAGGCCGGCACGGCGCACGAGGGGGTGGGTGGCCAGCACCACTCCCGGCCGCCTTTGTCTCCCCGGTGGCGATGTCTACTACACACCGCACCGGGTACTCATTTGAGGCTGAGTCGACCTAGGGGAGGCCCATGACCGGTTCAGATAATCGTCCCCGGTGTTGGCCGTGAGCGGGAATCGAACTTGGTTTGCCAGGTTCGTAGCGCAGCGCTAACCGCTGCACCACCGCTCCCCACCATGCACCGACCCACTCATCAACCCTCACCATCAGCTCACTCACCACCCCCATGTGTACACTCACCACTCAACCCTCACCATCAGCTCACTCACCACCCCCATGTGTACACTCACCACTTAACCTCACCATCAGTTCACTCACCCAAGTCACCACTCCACTCACCACTCAACCCTCACCATCAGTTCACTCACCCAACTCACCACTCCACTCACCACTCAACCCTCACCATCAGTTCACTCACCCAAGTCACCACTCCACTCACCACTCAACCCTCACCATCAGTTCACTCACCCAACTCACCACTCCACTCACCACTCAACCCTCACCATCAGTTCACTCACCCAACTCACCACTCCACTCACCACTTAACCTCACCATCAGTCCACTTACCCAACTCACCACTCCACTCACCACCCAACCCTCACCATCAGTTCACTCACCCAAGTCACCACTCCACTCACCACTCAACCCTCACCATCAGTTCACTCACCCAACTCACCACTCCACTCACCACTCAACCCTCACCATCAGTTCACTCACCCAAGTCACCACTCCACTCACCACTCAACCCTCACCATCAGTTCACTCACCCAACTCACCACTCCACTCACCACTCAACCCTCACCCATCAGTTCACTCACCCAACTCACCACTCCACTCACCACTCAACCCTCACCCATCAGTTCACTCACCCAACTCACCACTCCATTCACCACTCAACCCTCACCATCAGCTCACTCACCCAACTCACCACTCCACTCACCACTCAACCCTCACCCATCAGTTCACTCACCCAACTCACCACTCCATTCACCACTCAACCCTCACCATCAGCTCACTCACCCAACTCACCACTCCACTCACCACTCAACCCTCACCCATCAGCTCACTCACCCAACTCACCACTCCACTCACCACTCAACCCACCCATCAGCTCACTCACCCAACTCACCACTCCACTCACCACTCAACCCTCACCATCAGCTCACTCACCCAACTCACCACTCCACTCACCACTCAACCCACCCATCAGCTCACTCACCCAACTCACCACTCCACTCACCACTCAACCCTCACCATCAGTTCACTCACCCAACTCACCACTCCACTCACCACTCAACCCTCACCCATCAGTTCACTCACCCAACTCACCACTCCATTCACCACTCAACCCTCACCATCAGCTCACTCACCCAACTCACCACTCCACTCACCACTCAACCCTCACCCATCAGCTCACTCACCCAACTCACCACTCCACTCACCACTCAACCCACCCATCAGCTCACTCACCCAACTCACCACTCCACTCACCACTCAACCCTCACCATCAGCTCACTCACCCAACTCACCACTCCACTCACCACTCAACCCACCCATCAGCTCACTCACCCAACTCACCACTCCACTCACCACTCAACCCTCACCATCAGTTCACTCACCAAACTCACCACTCCACTCACCACTCAACCCTCACCCATCAGTTCACTCACCCAACTCACCACTCCATTCACCACTCAACCCTCACCATCAGCTCACTCACCCAACTCACCACTCCACTCACCACTCAACCCTCACCCATCAGCTCACTCACCCAACTCACCACTCCACTCACCACTCAACCCACCCATCAGCTCACTCACCCAACTCACCACTCCACTCACCACTCAACCCTCACCATCAGCTCACTCACCCAACTCACCACTCCACTCACCACTCAACCCACCCATCAGCTCACTCACCCAACTCCCCACTCCACTCACCACTCAACCCTCACCCATCAGCTCACTCACCCAACTCACCACTCCACTCACCACTCAACCCACCCATCAGTTCACTCACCCAACTCGCCACTCCACTCACCACTCAACCCTCACCATCAGTTCACTCACCCAACTCACCACTCCACTCACCACTCAACCCTCACCATCAGTTCACTCACCCAACTCACCACTCCACTCACCACTCAACCCTCATCATCAGCTCACTCACCCAACTCACCACTCCACTCACCACTCAACCCTCACCCATCAGTTCACTCACCCAACTCACCACTCCACTCACCACTCAACCCTCACCATCAGTTCACTCACCCAACTCACCACTCCGCTCACCACTCAACCCTCACCATCAGTTCACTCACCCAACTCACCACTCCACTCACCACTCAACCCTCACCATCAGCTCACTCACCCAACTCACCACTCCACTCACCACTCAACCCTCACCCATCAGTTCACTCACCCACCTCACCACTCCACTCACCACTCAACCCTCACCATCAGTTCACTCACCCAACTCACCACTCCGCTCACCACTCAACCCTCACCATCAGTTCACTCACCCAACTCACCATCAGCTCACTCACTACCTCCACTTGTACACTCACCACTCAACCCTCACCCATCAGTTCTCTCACCCAACTCACCACTCCACTCACCACTCAACCCACCCATCAGCTCACTCACCCAACTCACCACTCCACTCACCACTTAACCTCACCATCAGTCCACTTACCCAACTCACCACTCCACTCACCACCCAACCCTCACCATCAGTTCACTCACCCAACTCACCACTCCACTCACCACTCAACCCTCACCATCAGTTCACTCACCCAACTCACCACTCCACTCACCACTCAACCCTCACCATCAGTTCACTCACCCAACTCACCACTCCACTCACCACTCAACCCTCACCATCAGTTCACTCACCCAACTCACCACTCCACTCACCACTCAACCCTCACCATAAGTTCACTCACCCAACTCACCACTCCACTCACCACTCAACCCTCACCATCAGTTCACTCACCCAACTCACCACTCCACTCACCACTCAACCCACCCATCAGCTCACTCACCCAAATCACCACTCCACTCACCACTTAACCTCACCATCAGTTCACTCACCCAACTCACCACTCCACTCACCACTCAACCCACCCATCAGCTCACTCACCCAACTCACCACTCCACTTACCACTCAACCCACCCATCAGCTCACTCACCCAACTCACCACTCCACTCACCACTCAACCCACCCATCAGCTCACTCACCCAACTCGCCACTCCACTCACCACTCAACCCTCACCATCAGCTCACTCACCCAACTCACCACTCCACTCACCACTCAACCCTCACCATTAGTTCACTCACCCAACTCACCACTCCACTCACCACTGAACCCTCACCATCAGTTCACTCACCCAACTCACCACTCCGCTCACCACTCAACCCTCACCATCAATTCACTCACCCAACTCACCACTCCACTCACCACTCAACCCTCACCATCAGTTCACTCACCCAACTCACCACTCCACTCACCACTCAACCCTCACCATCAGTTCACTCACCCAACTCACCACTCCACTCACCACTCAACCCTCACCATCAGTTCACTCACCCAACTCACCACTCCACTCACCACTCAACCCTCACCATCAGCTCACTCACCCAACTCACCACTCCACTCACCACTCAACCCTCACCATCAGCTCACTCACCCAACTCACCACTCCACTCACCACTCAACCCTCACCATCAGCTCACTCACCCAACTCACCACTCCGCTCACCACTCAACCCTCACCATCAGTTCACTCACCCAACTCGCCACTCCACTCACCACCCAACCCTCACCATCAGCTCACTCACTCAACCTCACCATCAGCTCACTCACTACCTCCACTTGTACACTCACCACTCAACCCACCCATCAGTCCACTCACCCAACTCACCACTCCACTCACCACCCACCCCACCCATCAACTCACTCACCACCCCCATGTGTACACTCACCACTCAACCCTCACCATCAGCTCACTCACCCAACTCACCACTCCACTCACGAGTGCGCTCACCACCAAAGCAACGAATCGTCCCACCCCCCCCCCTGCTCACCTCTCTCCCCGAGCGCAGGCCCTGCCCCTCACCCCCCTCACCCTCCTCACCCCCCTCACCGCGACCCTCCGGGCGCGCTACCACCGCAGCGGGGGTGACGACCCCCACTCCCATCAGCAGCAGCAGCCCCCCCACGAAGACGACGGCCGCAGCCGCCGTGGCGAGCAGCGAGGACGCCTTCATGTCTTGCTGGGCCAGCACTGGGGGAAGGGGGGCTCCGCGGGGGGTTTTGTGTCCCGGGGGACGAGGGGGTGGGGGGAGGGACCCCCGCGGTGTGGGTGGCCTAACCCCGGGGTGAGGTCACGTGGTGGGGGGGGGGGGAGATGGGCATAGCGGTACGGGGGGGGGATTTGCTGTGTGGGGTGACTCTGTGTCACGACCTGCAGTGAGTGGGTGGACAGCTGGTTGTCTGGGTGGACGTCAACGACGTCCACTCGGCAGTGCCAGGTAGGCCTCGGCAAGGTAAGGTGAAGGTGTAAAAACAACGAGCCTACCTTTCTTTACCCTACCTTTACCCTTACCACCATACAATCACTCTACCCCCCTACCTTTTACCCTTTAGCAGGTAAGGTCAAAGGTAAAAAGCAACGAGCCTACCTTTTACCCTACCCTTTACCCTTACCCCTTGGCATGTCGACACCTTTACCTTTACCCTAGAAGGGTAGAAAGGGTACAATTACCTTGCCTTGCCGAGGCCTCGTGCCAGCAGCAGCAGCAGCAGTCTGACGAGTCCAAAAACTCGGTTCAAATCGGATTGGGGGGCGGCCACCCGGGAGATGGAGCCACGCGCGATCAGCTCCCGCGGAGCGAAAGGGCCTCGGGGCAATTGCTTCATCCAGCAGTGGATTGGCCACGGATTCCATCTTGAATCATTGCCTCACTTGATGCAGCTAATCTGGCTGTGACGGTCCCACCTGATGACGGAGACTTGTGTTGCCTCCGAAACGTCGTGATTTTTTTTGTTTTATTTGATTAATTTAAATTTAATTTTTTTACCTACATGGTGACTTTACCGAAGGAACTACGAGTATGAATCCTCGCAGTCGCGAAAGCTTCAAATCTAGAATTCGCTCTCGAGCTCCACTCCCCATCGCCAGCAGGGACGTCATTAGGAAATTGCATGGCTGCGCCTTCACCCAGCAGTGATGTCACGTGGTGTTGTGGGGGCGTGTCGAGCACGCGGCCGCGAGATCTGCGCGCGGTCTCGCGAGACTTGGGGAGGAGGAGGAGTGTCACGCGGCGTTCCGCCATTCAACATCCGACGTGAGCAGGTGAGACACGGGGACAGGTGAGACACGGGGAGACACGGGGACAGGTGAGACACGGGGACAGGTGAGACACGGGGACAGGTGAGACACGGGGACAGGTGAGACACGGGGAGACACGGGGACAGGTGAGACACGGGGACAGGTGAGACACGGGGAGACACGGGGAGAGGTGAGACACGGGGAGAGGTGAGACACGGGGACAGGTGAGACACGGGGAGACACGGGGAGAGGTGAGACACGGGGACAGGTGAGACACGGGGAGAGGTGAGACACGGGGACAGGTGAGACACGGGGAGACACGGGGACAGGTGAGACACGGGGACAGGTGAGACACGGGGAGAGGTGAGACACGGGGACAGGTGAGACACGGGGACAGGTGAGACACGGGGAGACACGGGGACAGGTGAGACACGGGGACAGGTGAGACACGGGGGACAGGTGAGACACGGGGACAGGTGAGACACGGGGACAGGTGAGACCACGGGGAGACACGGGGACAGGTGAGACACGGGGACAGGTGAGACACGGGGAGACACGGGGAGAGGTGAGACACGGGGAGAGGTGAGACACGGGGAGAGGTGAGACACGGGGACAGGTGAGACACGGGGAGACACGGGGAGAGGTGAGACACGGGGACAGGTGAGACACGGGGAGAGGTGAGACACGGGGACAGGTGAGACACGGGGAGACACGGGGACAGGTGAGACACGGGGAGAGGTGAGACACGGGGACAGGTGAGACACGGGGACAGGTGAGACACGGGGACAGGTGAGACACGGGGAGACACGGGGACAGGTGAGACACGGGGAGAGGTGAGACACGGGGACAGGTGAGACACGGGGACAGGTGAGACACGGGGACAGGTGAGACACGGGGAGACACGGGGAGACACGGGGACAGGTGAGACACGGGGACAGGTGAGACACGGGGAGAGGTGAGACACGGGGACAGATGAGGCACGGGGACAGGTGAGACACGGGAGAGACACGGGGACAGGTGAGACACGGGGAGAGGTGAGACACGGGGACAGGTGAGACACGGGGAGACACGGGGACAGGTGAGACACGGGGACAGGTGAGACACGGGGAGACACGGGGACAGGTGAGACACGGGGAGAGGTGAGACACGGGGACAGGTGAGACACGGGGAGACACGGGGACAGGTGAGACACGGGGACAGGTGAGACACGGGGAGACACGGGGACAGGTGAGACACCGGGGACAGGTGAGACACGGGACAGGTGAGACACGGGGAGACACGGGGACAGGTGAGACACGGGGACAGGTGAGACACGGGGAGACACGGGGACAGGTGAGACACGGGGACAGGTGAGACACGGGGAGACACGGGGACAGGTGAGACACGGGGACAGGTGAGACACGGGAGAGACACGGGGACAGGTGAGACACGGGGAGACACGGGGACAGGTGAGACACGGGGACAGGTGAGACACGGGGAGACACGGGGACAGGTGAGACACGGGGAGAGGTGAGACACGGGGACAGGTGAGACACGGGGAGACACGGGGACAGGTGAGACACGGGGAGAGGTGAGACACGGGAGAGACACGGGGACAGGTGAGACACGGGGACAGGTGAGACACGGGGACAGGTGAGACTGGAGAGACACGGGGACAGGTGAGACACGGGGACAGGTGAGACACGGGGACAGGTGAGACACGGGAGAGGCACGGGGACAGGTGAGACACGGGAGAGACACGGGGACAGGTGAGACACGGGGACAGGTGAGACACGGGGACAGGTGAGACACGGGGAGACACGGGGACAGGTGAGACACGGGGAGAGGTGAGACACGGGGACAGGTGAGACACGGGGAGACACGGGGACAGGTGAGACACGGGGAGAGGTGAGACACGGGAGAGACACGGGGACAGGTGAGACACGGGGACAGGTGAGACACGGGGACAGGTGAGACACGGGAGAGACACGGGGACAGGTGAGACACGGGGACAGGTGAGACACGGGGACAGGTGAGACACGGGAGAGACACGGGGACAGGTGAGACACGGGGACAGGTGAGACACGGGGACAGGTGAGATACGGGGACAGGTGAGACACGGGGAGACACGAGGAGACACGGGGAGAGGTGAGACACGGGGACAGGTGAGACACGGGGAGACACGGGGAGAGGTGAGAGACGAGGTGAGACACGGGGAGAGGTGAGACACGGGAAGAGGTGAGACACGGGGACAGGGGAGACACGGGGAGACACGGGGACAGGTGAGACACGGTGAGACACGGGGAGACACGGGGAGAGGTGAGACACGGGGACAGGTGAGACACGGGGACAGGTGAGACACGGGGAGACACGGGGAGACACGGGGAGACACGGGGACAGGTGAGACACGGGGACAGGTGAGACACGGGGAGAGGTGAGACACGGGGACAGGTGAGACACGGGGAGAGGGGAGACACGGGGAGACACGGGGACAGGTGAGACACGGGGACAGGTGAGACACGGGGAGACACGGGGAGAGGTGAGACACGGGGACAGGTGAGACACGGGGAGACACGGGGAGAGGTGAGACACGGGGACAGGTGAGACACGGGGACAGGTGAGACACGGTGAGACACGGGGACAGGTGAGACACGGGGACAGGTGAGACACGGGGAGACACGGGGAGAGGTGAGACACGGGGACAGGTGAGACACGGGGATAGGTGAGACACGGTGAGACACGGGGACAGGTGAGACACGGTGAGACACGGGGACAGGTGAGACACGGGGAGAGGTGAGACACGGGGACAGGTGAGACACGGGGACAGGTGAGACACGGGGAGACACGGGGAGAGGTGAGACACGGGGACAGGTGAGACACGGGAACAGGTGAGACACGGGGAGACACGGGGAGAGGTGAGACACGGGGACAGGTGAGACACGGGGACAGTTGAGACACGGGGAGACACGGGGAGAGGTGAGACACGGGGACAGGTGAGACACGGGGACAGGTGAGACACGGTGAGACACGGGGAGAGGTGAGACACGGGGACAGGTGAGACACGGGGAGAGGTGAGACACGGGGAGACACGGGGACAGGTGAGACACGGGGACAGGTGAGACACGGGGAGAGGTGAGACACGGGGGGAGACACGGGGACAGGTGAGAGACACGGGGGAGACACGGGGAGAGGTGAGACACGGGGAGAGGTGAGTCACGGGGAGAGGTGAGACACGGGGGAGACACGGGGACAGGTGAGACACGGGGACAGGTGAGAGACGGGGAGACACGGGGAGAGACACGGGGGAGACACGAGGACAGGTGAGACACGGGGAGACACGGGGACAGGTGAGAGACGGGGGAGACACGAGGAGAGGTGAGACACGGGGAGAGGTGAGACACGGGGACATTAGAGACACGAGGTGAGACACGAGGTGAGACACGGGGGAGACACGGGGTGAGGCATGGAGGGTTGAATGATGGTGACGGCCCCCCTCCCCCGTGTGCCCCCCCCCCCGTGTGCCCCCCCCCCGTGTGCCCCCCCCCCGTGTGCCCCCCCCCCGTGCCCCCCCCCGTGCCCCCCCCCCGTGTGCCCCCCCCATGTGCCCCCCCCCCGTGTGCCCCCCCACCCGTGTGCCCCCCCCCCCCCCGTGTGCCCCCCAGGCATCATGAACCAGGAGAAGCTTGCCAAGCTGCAGACACAAGTTCGTATCGGTGGCAAGGTGAGTGGTGTGGTGAGTGGTGTGGTGAGTGTGGTGGTGAGTGGGGTGGTGAGTTGGGTGGTGAGTGGGGTGGTGAGTGGGGTGGTGAGTGGGGTGGTGAGTGGCGTGGTGAGTGGCGTGGTGAGTGGCGTGGTGAGTGGGGTGGTGAGTGGGGTGGTGAGTGGCGTGGTGAGTGGCGTGGTGAGTGGGGTGGTGAGTGGGGTGGTGAGTGGGGTGGTGAGTGGGGTGGTGAGTGGCGTGGTGAGTGGCGTGGTGAGTGGGGTGGTGAGTGGCGTGGTGAGTGGCGTGGTGAGTGGGGTGGGGAGTGGGGTGGTGAGTGGGGTGGGGAGTGGGGTGGTGAGTGGTGTGGTGAGTGGGGGGGGTGGTGAGTGGTGTGGTGAGTGGCGTGGTGAGTGGGGTGGTGAGTGGTGTGGTGAGTGGCGTGGTGAGTGGGGTGGTGAGTGGGGTGGTGAGTGGCGTGGTGAGTGGGGTGGTGAGTGGCGTGGTGAGTGGGGTGGTGAGTGGGGTGGTGAGTGGGGTGGTGAGTGGGGTGGTGAGTGGCGTGGTGAGTGGCGTGGTGAGTGGCGTGGTGAGTGGGGTGGTGAGTGGGATGGTGAGTGGTGTGGTGAGTGCTGTGGTGAGTGGGGTGGTGGGGGGTGAGTGGTGGGGGGTGAGTGGTGTGGTGAGTGGTGTGGTGAGTGGGGTGGTGAGTGGTGTGGTGAGTGTGGTGGTGAGTGGGGTGGTGAGTGGGGTGGTGAGTGGGGTGGTGAGTGGGGTGGTGAGTGGGGTGGTGAGTGGCGTGGTGAGTGGGGTGGTGAGTGGGGTGGTGAGTGGCGTGGTGAGTGGCGTGGTGAGTGGGGTGGTGAGTGGGGTGGTGAGTGGGGTGGTGAGTGGCGTGGTGAGTGGCGTGGTGAGTGGGGTGGTGAGTGGCGTGGTGAGTGGCGTGGTGAGTGGGGTGGGGAGTGGGGTGGTGAGTGGTGTGGTGAGTGGGGGGTGGTGAGTGGCGTGGTGAGTGGGGTGGTGAGTGGGGTGGTGAGTGGGGTGGTGAGTGGTGTGGTGAGTGGCGTGGTGAGTGGGGTGGTGAGTGGGGTGGTGAGTGGGGTGGTGAGTGGCGTGGTGAGTGGGGTGGTGAGTGGGGTGGTGAGTGGGGTGGTGAGTGGTGTGGTGAGTGGGGTGGTGAGTGGGGTGGTGAGTGGGGTGGTGAGTGGGGTGGTGAGTGGGGTGGTGAGTGGCGTGGTGAGTGGCGTGGTGAGTGGCGTGGTGAGTGGCGTGGTGAGTGGGGTGGTGAGTGGCGTGGTGAGTGGCGTGGTGAGTGGGGTGGGGAGTGGGGTGGTGAGTGGTGTGGTGAGTGGGGGGGTGGTGAGTGGCGTGGTGAGTGGGGTGGTGAGTGGGGTGGTGAGTGGGGTGGTGAGTGGCGTGGTGAGTGGGGTGGTGAGTGGGGTGGTGAGTGGGGTGGTGAGTGGTGTGGTGAGTGGCGTGGTGAGTGGGGTGGTGAGTGGGGTGGTGAGTGGGGTGGTGAGTGGCGTGGTGAGTGGGGTGGTGAGTGGGGTGGTGAGTGGGGTGGTGAGTGGGGTGGTGAGTGGGGTGGTGAGTGGGGTGGTGAGTGGCGTGGTGAGTGGGGTGGTGAGTGGGGTGGTGAGTGGGGTGGTGAGTGGCGTGGTGAGTGGCGTGGTGAGTGGGGTGGTGAGTGGGGTGGTGAGTGGCGTGGTGAGTGGGGTGGTGAGTGGGGTGGTGAGTGGCGTGGTGAGTGGGGTGGTGAGTGGCGTGGTGAGTGGGGTGGTGAGTGGCGTGGTGAGTGGGGTGGTGAGTGGGGTGGTGAGTGGGGTGGTGAGTGGGGTGGTGAGTGGGGTGGTGAGTGGGGTGGTGAGTGGCGTGGTGAGTGGGGTGGTGAGTGGCGTGGTGAGTGGGGTGGTGAGTGGGGTGGTGAGTGGGGTGGTGAGTGCCGTGGTGAGTCTCGTGGTGAGTGGCGTGGTGAGTGGGGTGGTGAGTGGGGTGGTGAGTGGGGTGGTGAGTGGCGTGGTGAGTGGCGTGGTGAGTGGCGTGGTGAGTGGCGTGGTGAGTGGCGTGGTGAGTGGGGTGGTGAGTGGGGTGGTGAGTGGCGTGGTGATTGGCGTGGTGAGTGGCGTGGTGAGTGGGGTGGTGAGTGGGGTGGTGAGTGGCGTGGTGAGTGGCGTGGTGAGTGGGGTGGTGAGTGGGGTGGTGAGTGGCGTGGTGAGTGGGGTGGTGAGTGGCGTGGTGAGTGGCGTGGTGAGTGGGGTGGTGAGTGGGGTGGTGAGTGGCGTGGTGAGTGGCGTGGTGAGTGGCGTGGTGAGTGGGGTGGTGAGTGGGGTGGTGAGTGGCGTGGTGAGTGGGGTGGTGAGTGGGGTGGTGAGTGGGGTGGTGAGTGGCGTGGTGAGTGGGGTGGTGAGTGGCGTGGTGAGTGGGGTGGTGAGTGGGGTGGTGAGTGGGGTGGTGAGTGCCGTGGTGAGTCTCGTGGTGAGTGGCGTGGTGAGTGGGGTGGTGAGTGGGGTGGTGAGTGGGGTGGTGAGTGGCGTGGTGAGTGGCGTGGTGAGTGGCGTGGTGAGTGGCGTGGTGAGTGGGGTGGTGAGTGGGGTGGTGAGTGGGGTGGTGAGTGGCGTGGTGAGTGGCGTGGTGAGTGGCGTGGTGAGTGGGGTGGTGAGTGGGGTGGTGAGTGGGGTGGTGAGTGGCGTGGTGAGTGGCGTGGTGAGTGGGGTGGTGAGTGGGGTGGTGAGTGGCGTGGTGAGTGGGGTGGTGAGTGGCGTGGTGAGTGGCGTGGTGAGTGGGGTGGTGAGTGGGGTGGTGAGTGGCGTGGTGAGTGGCGTGGTGAGTGGGGTGGTGAGTGGGGTGGTGAGTGGCGTGGTGAGTGGGGTGGTGAGTGGGGTGGTGAGTGGGGTGGTGAGTGGCGTGGTGAGTGGCGTGGTGAGTGGGGTGGTGAGTGGGGTGGTGAGTGGCGTGGTGAGTGGGGTGGTGAGTGGCGTGGTGAGTGGGGTGGTGAGTGGCGTGGTGAGTGGGGTGGTGAGTGGCGTGGTGAGTGGGGTGGTGAGTGGGGTGGTGAGTGGCGTGGTGAGTGGCGTGGTGAGTGGGGTGGTGAGTGGGGTGGTGAGTGGCGTGGTGAGTGGGGTGGTGAGTGGCGTGGTGAGTGGGGTGGTGAGTGGGGTGGTGAGTGGGGTGGTGAGTGGGGTGGTGAGTGGGGTGGTGAGTGGGGTGGTGAGTGGGGTGGTGAGTGGCGTGGTGAGTGGCGTGGTGAGTGGCGTGGTGAGTGGGGTGGTGAGTGGGGTGGTGAGTGGGGTGGTGAGTGGCGTGGTGAGTGGCGTGGTGAGTGGGGTGGTGAGTGGGGTGGTGAGTGGCGTGGTGAGTGGGGTGGTGAGTGGCGTGGTGAGTGGCGTGGTGAGTGGGGTGGTGAGTGGGGTGGTGAGTGGCGTGGTGAGTGGCGTGGTGAGTGGCGTGGTGAGTGGGGTGGTGAGTGGCGTGGTGAGTGGGGTGGTGAGTGGCGTGGTGAGTGGCGTGGTGAGTGGCGTGGTGAGTGGGGTGGTGAGTGGGGTGGTGAGTGGCGTGGTGAGTGGCGTGGTGAGTGGCGTGGTGAGTGGGGTGGTGAGTGGCGTGGTGAGTGGGGTGGTGAGTGGCGTGGTGAGTGGGGTGGTGAGTGGGGTGGTGAGTGGGGTGGTGAGTGGCGTGGTGAGTGGCGTGGTGAGTGGCGTGGTGAGTGGGGTGGTGAGTGGGGTGGTGAGTGGGGTGGTGAGTGGCGTGGTGAGTGGCGTGGTGAGTGGCGTGGTGAGTGGCGTGGTGAGTGGGGTGGTGAGTGGCGTGGTGAGTGGGGTGGTGAGTGGCGTGGTGAGTGGGGTGGTGAGTGGGGTGGTGAGTGGGGTGGTGAGTGGCGTGGTGAGTGGGGTGGTGAGTGGCGTGGTGAGTGGCGTGGTGAGTGGGGTGGTGAGTGGGGTGGTGAGTGGCGTGGTGAGTGGCGTGGTGAGTGGCGTGGTGAGTGGGGTGGTGAGTGGCGTGGTGAGTGGGGTGGTGAGTGGCGTGGTGAGTGGGGTGGTGAGTGGGGTGGTGAGTGGGGTGGTGAGTGGCGTGGTGAGTGGCGTGGTGAGTGGCGTGGTGAGTGGGGTGGTGAGTGGGGTGGTGAGTGGCGTGGTGAGTGGCGTGGTGAGTGGGGTGGTGAGTGGCGTGGTGAGTGGGGTGGTGAGTGGGGTGGTGAGTGGGGTGGTGAGTGGCGTGGTGAGTGGCGTGGTGAGTGGGGTGGTGAGTGGGGTGGTGAGTGGCGTGGTGAGTGGCGTGGTGAGTGGGGTGGTGAGTGGGGTGGTGAGTGGGGTGGTGAGTGGGGTGGTGAGTGGGGTGGTGAGTGGGGTGGTGAGTGGCGTGGTGAGTGGCGTGGTGAGTGGCGTGGTGAGTGGGGTGGTGAGTGGGGTGGTGAGTGGGTGGTGAGTGGCGTGGTGAGTGGGGTGGTGAGTGGCGTGGTGAGTGGGGTGGTGAGTGGCGTGGTGAGTGGCGTGGTGAGTGGCGTGGTGAGTGGGGTGGTGAGTGGCGTGGTGAGTGGCGTGGTGAGTGGCGTGGTGAGTGGCGTGGTGAGTGGCGTGGTGAGTGGGGTGGTGAGTGGCGTGGTGAGTGGCGTGGTGAGTGGCGTGGTGAGTGGCGTGGTGAGTGGGGTGGTGAGTGGCGTGGTGAGTGGCGTGGTGAGTGGCGTGGTGAGTGGGGTGGTGAGTGGCGTGGTGAGTGGCGTGGTGAGTGGGGTGGTGAGTGGCGTGGTGAGTGGCGTGGTGAGTGGCGTGGTGAGTGGCGTGGTGAGTGGGGTGGTGAGTGGGGTGGTGAGTGGGGTGGTGAGTGGGGTGGTGAGTGGCGTGGTGAGTGGCGTGGTGAGTGGCGTGGTGAGTGGCGTGGTGAGTGGGGTGGTGAGTGGCGTGGTGAGTGGCGTGGTGAGTGGGGTGGTGAGTGGGGTGGTGAGTGGCGTGGTGAGTGGCGTGGTGAGTGGGGTGGTGAGTGGCGTGGTGAGTGGCGTGGTGAGTGGGGTGGTGAGTGGCGTGGTGAGTGGCGTGGTGAGTGGCGTGGTGAGTGGCGTGGTGAGTGGGGTGGTGAGTGGGGTGGTGAGTGGGGTGGTGAGTGGGGTGGTGAGTGGCGTGGTGAGTGGCGTGGTGAGTGGCGTGGTGAGTGGCGTGGTGAGTGGGGTGGTGAGTGGGGTGGTGAGTGGCGTGGTGAGTGGGGTGGTGAGTGGGGTGGTGAGTGGCGTGGTGAGTGGCGTGGTGAGTGGCGTGGTGAGTGGCGTGGTGAGTGGCGTGGTGAGTGGCGTGGTGAGTGGCGTGGTGAGTGGGGTGGTGAGTGGCGTGGTGAGTGGCGTGGTGAGTGGAGTGGTGAGTGGCGTGGTGAGTGGCGTGGTGAGTGGCGTGGTGAGTGGCGTGGTGAGTGGCGTGGTGAGTGGGGTGGTGAGTGGGGTGGTGAGTGGCGTGGTGAGTGGCGTGGTGAGTGGCGTGGTGAGTGGCGTGGTGAGTGGGGTGGTGAGTGGCGTGGTGAGTGGGGTGGTGAGTGGCGTGGTGAGTGGGGTGGTGAGTGGCGTGGTGAGTGGCGTGGTGAGTGGCGTGGTGAGTGGGGTGGTGAGTGGGGTGGTGAGTGGCGTGGTGAGTGGGGTGGTGAGTGGGGTGGTGAGTGGCGTGGTGAGTGGGGTGGTGAGTGGGGTGGTGAGTGGTGTGAGACACTCACTGTGTGTGTGAGACACTCACTGTGTGTGTGACACTGGTGAGTCGGGTGAGCGTGTGTGGGTGTGACCTGTGTGGGTGTGACACTCCGGTGGTGAGACCCTGTGTGTGTGACACTCCTGGTGTGTGTGTGACCTCACTGTGTGTGTGTGACACTCACTGGTGTGTGTGACACTCACTGTGTGTGTGAGACACTCACTGTGTGTGTGACACTCACTGTGTGTGTGTGACACTCACTGTGTGTGTGTGACACTCACTGTGTGTGAGACACTCACTGTGTGTGTGACACTCACTGTGTGTGTGTGACACTCACTGTGTGTGTGTGACACTCACTGTGTGTGTGTGACACTCACTGTGTGTGTGACACTCACTGTGTGTGTGTGACACTCACTGTGTGTGTGTGACACTCACTGTGTGTGTGTGACACTCACTGTGTGTGTGTGACACTCACTGTGTGTGTGAGACACTCACTGTGTGTGTGACACTCACTGTGTGTGTGAGACACTCACTGTGTGTGTGTGACACTCACTGTGTGTGTGTGACACTCACTGTGTGTGTGTGACACTCACTGTGTGTGTGTGACACTCACTGTGTGTGTGACACTCACTGTGTGTGTGACACTCACTGTGTGTGTGTGACACTCACTGTGTGTGTGACACTCACTGTGTGTGTGTGACACTCACTGTGTGTGTGTGACACTCACTGTGTGTGTGTGACACTCACTGTGTGTGTGACACTCACTGTGTGTGTGTGACACTCACTGTGTGTGTGTGACACTCACTGTGTGTGGACACTCACTGTGTGTGTGTGACACTCACTGTGTGTGTGTGACACTCACTGTGTGTGTGACACTCACTGTGTGTGTGACACTCACTGTGTGTGTGTGACACTCACTGTGTGTGTGACACTCACTGTGTGTGTGACACTCACTGTGTGTGTGTGACACTCACTGTGTGTGTGACACTCACTGTGTGTGTGTGACACTCACTGTGTGTGTGACACTCACTGTGTGTGTGACACTCACTGTGTGTGAGACACTCACTGTGTGTGTGACACTCACTGTGTGTGTGAGACACTCACTGTGTGTGTGACACTCACTGTGTGTGTGACACTCACTGTGTGTGTGTGACACTCACTGTGTGTGTGACACTCACTGTGTGTGTGACACTCACTGTGTGTGTGACACTCACTGTGTGTGTGTGACACTCACTGTGTGTGTGACACTCTCTGTGTGTGTGACACTCACTGTGTGTGTGTGACACTCACTGTGTGTGTGACACTCACTGTGTGTGAGACACTCACTGTGTGTGTGTGACACTCACTGTGTGTGTGTGACACTCACTGTGTGTGTGACACTCACTGTGTGTGTGAGACACTCACTGTGTGTGTGACACTCACTGTGTGTGTGAGACACTCACTGTGTGTGTGACACTCACTGTGTGGTGTGACACTCACTGTGTGTGTGACACTCACTGTGTGTGTGACACTCACTGTGTGTGTGACACTCACTGTGTGTGTGTGACACTCACTGTGTGTGTGACACTCACTGTGTGTGTGACACTCACTGTGTGTGTGTGACACTCACTGTGTGTGGACACTCCTGTGTGTGTGACACTCACTGTGTGTGTGACACTCACTGTGTGTGTGTGACACTCACTGTGTGTGTGAGACACTCACTGTGTGTGAGACACTCTCTGTGTGTGTGACACTCACTGTGTGTGTGTGACACTCACTGTGTGTGAGACACTCTCTGTGTGTGTGACACTCACTGTGTGTGTGACACTCACTGTGTGTGTGTGACACTCACTGTGTGTGAGACACTCACTGTGTGTGGTGACACTCACTGTGTGTGTGAGACACTCACTGTGTGTGTGACACTCACTGTGTGTGAGACACTCACTGTGTGTGTGTGACACTCACTGTGTGTGTGACACTCACTGTGTGTGTGACACTCACTGTGTGTGAGACACTCACTGTGTGTGTGACACTCACTGTGTGTGTGGTGACACTCACTGTGTGTGTGACACTCTCTGTGTGTGTGACACTCACTGTGTGTGTGTGACACTCACTGTGTGTGTGTGACACTCACTGTGTGTGAGACACTCACTGTGTGTGTGTGACACTCACTGTGTGTGTGACACTCACTGTGTGTGTGTGACACTCACTGTGTGTGTTGTGTGTGTGACACTCACTGTGTGTGTGTGACACTCACTGTGTGTGTGACACTCACTGTGTGTGAGACACTCACTGTGTGTGTGTGACACTCACTGTGTGTGTGACACTCACTGTGTGTGTGACACTCACTGTGTGTGTGTGACACTCACTGTGTGTGTGTGACACTCACTGTGTGTGTGACACTCACTGTGTGTGTGTGACACTCACTGTGTGTGTGACACTCACTGTGTGTGAGACACTCACTGTGTGTGTGTGACACTCACTGTGTGTGTGACACTCACTGTGTGTGTGAGACACTCACTGTGTGTGTGACACTCACTGTGTGTGTGTGACACTCACTGTGTGTGTGACACTCACTGTGTGTGAGACACTCACTGTGTGTGTGTGACACTCACTGTGTGTGTGACACTCACTGTGTGTGTGTGACACTCACTGTGTGTGTGACACTCACTGTGTGTGTGTGACACTCACTGTGTGTGTGACACTCACTGTGTGTGTGACACTCACTGTGTGTGTGACACTCACTGTGTGTGTGACACTCACTGTGTGTGTGACACTCACTGTGTGTGTGTGACACTCACTGTGTGTGTGACACTCACTGTGTGTGTGACACTCACTGTGTGTGTGACACTCACTGTGTGTGTGTGACACTCACTGTGTGTGTGACACTCACTGTGTGTGTGACACTCACTGTGTGTGTGTGACACTCACTGTGTGTGTGTGACACTCACTGTGTGTGTGACACTCACTGTGTGTGAGACACTCACTGTGTGTGTGACACTCACTGTGTGTGAGACACTCACTGTGTGTGTGACACTCACTGTGTGTGTGACACTCACTGTGTGTGTGTGACACTCACTGTGTGTGTGACACTCACTGTGTGTGTGACACTCACTGTGTGTGTGACACTCACTGTGTGTGTGACACTCACTGTGTGTGTGACACTCACTGTGTGTGTGTGACACTCACTGTGTGTGTGACACTCACTGTGTGTGTGACACTCACTGTTGTGTGTGTGACACTCACTGTGTGTGTGTGACACTCACTGTGTGTGTGTGACACTCACTGTGTGTGTGAGACACTCACTGTGTGTGTGACACTCACTGTGTGTGTGACACTCACTGTGTGTGTGTGACACTCACTGTGTGTGTGTGACACTCACTGTGTGTGAGACACTCACTGTGTGTGTGAGACACTCACTGTGTGTGTGTGACACTCACTGTGTGTGTGTGACACTCACTGTGTGTGTGACACTCACTGTGTGTGAGACACTCACTGTGTGTGTGTGACACTCACTGTGTGTGTGACACTCACTGTGTGTGTGAGACACTCACTGTGTGTGTGACACTCACTGTGTGTGTGACACTCACTGTGTGTGTGTGACACTCACTGTGTGTGTGACACTCACTGTGTGTGTGTCACTCACTGTGTGTGTGTGACACTCACTGTGTGTGTGTGACACTCACTGTGTGTGTGTGACACTCACTGTGTGTGTGTGACACTCACTGTGTGTGTGGACACTCACTGTGTGTGTGTGACACTCACTGTGTGATAGTGACACTCACTGTGTGTGTGAGACACTCACTGTGTGTGTGACACTCACTGTGTGTGTGTGACACTCACTGTGTGTGTGTGACACTCACTGTG